>NC_060275.1:2787730-2788141 GCF_021613505.1 Equus quagga
GCATAGCATTATGTAGTATAGTGTAGTGTAGCATAGCATTATATAGTATAGTGTGGTGTAGTACAGTATAGTGTAGTGTAGTATAATGTAGTATAGCGTAGTGTAGTGTAGCAAGCATTATATAGTATAATGTGGTGTAATGCCGTATAGTGTAGTGTAGCATAGCATTATATAGTATAGTGTGGTGTAGTACAGTATAGTGTAGTGTAGTATAATGTAGTATAGTGTAGTGTAGTGTAGCAAGCATTATATAGTATAATGTGGTGCAGTGCCGTATAGTGTAGTGTAGCATAGCATTATATAGTATAGTGTGGTGTAATGCCGTATAGTGTAGTGTAGCAAGCATTATATAGTATAGTGTGGTGCAGTGCAGTATAGTGTAGTGTAGCATAGCATTATATAGTATAGTGT
>NC_060275.1:2788241-2788777 GCF_021613505.1 Equus quagga
TAATGTAGTATAGCGTAGTGTAGTGTAGCAAGCATTATATAGTATAATGTGGTGTAATGCCGTATAGTGTAGTGTAGCATAGCATTATATAGTATAGTGTGGTGTAATGCCGTATAGTGTAGTGTAGCAAGCATTATATAGTATAGTGTGGTGCAGTGCCGTATAGTGTAGTGTAGCATAGCATTATATAGTATAGTGTGGTGTAATGCCGTATAGTGTAGTGTAGCAAGCATTATATAGTATAGTGTGGTGCAGTGCAGTATAGTGTAGTGTAGCATAGCATTATATAGTATAGTGTGGTGCAGTGCCGTATAGTGTAGTGTAGCAAGCATTATATAGTATAATGTGGTGTAATGCCGTATAGTGTAGTGTAGCAAGCATTATATAGTATAGTGTGGTGCAGTGCAGTATAGTGTAGTGTAGCATAGCATTATATAGTATAGTGTGGTGTAGTGCAGTACAGTGTAGTGTAGTATAATGTAGTATAGTGTAGTGTAGTGTAGCAAGCATTATATAGTATAATGTGGTGTAATGCC
>NC_060275.1:2788787-2907123 GCF_021613505.1 Equus quagga
TAGTATAATGTAACATGGTATAGAAGCGCATAACATAGTATACCACAGCAAAGCTTAGCATAGTACAGTATTATGCCTGGGACTTGACATGGTAGAGAGAACAGGGTGAGAAGACAGCTGTAAACTCAGGCACAAGGTCACCTGCACCACTAACTGTGCCATCTTGGGTAAATTATTTACCATTATGAGCCATGATTTCCTCACCCAAGAAACAAGAATGATGATTTTAGGGTTGAGTTTCCTTGAAATTGCCTTTCTGTCTCTCACTACGTTACCTAAACTACCTGAATATTTAATACATGTTTAAAATGGTGTAAATAGTAAAACCTCCATGACAGTGTCCCTATTTTTAAATTTGTATTCTATAAGGAAAAACAAATGTTATTTATAGAAAGTAACATATAATATGAAATAAATAGGAAAATAAAATAAATATCAAAACTATTTTGAATTTGGGAGCATTACAGAGTAACAGAGTTGGGAAAACTGATGCATTTCTTCTTCCTTTCTCTCTCACACCCTCCCTCCTGCTCCCTCAACACACACACATTCACGGACACGCTCCTGGGTGAGCGAGTAAGTGGTCCAGAGCCAGCTGTTATCTGCTCATGTGTGAATGCACAGGCAGAAGGCTGGTCATACTGCATCAGTGTCAAAGTAACGAGGATCTACCTTTTCCCCATCTGTTATTTCCTGCTTTTGTCTGCAATGTGAAATAAGAACAGCTGTCTAGCTTATCAAGTTTGCTTCTAAATGGGCTTTGGAGGGTCATGACACTTTTTCCATCTCATAGTCTGCAACTGGGAAAAGTATTTCCAGACTGAAAGAATCATAACCCCTTTTAGGAAAGGCTAAGCCCTAAAGTAAATCAGCTCACCTCTGTAATAAAGTAAAAATCACTGAAAATTGTGAGTAATAATATAAAGGCCCATCATCCTCAATGTAGAGTCATAAACATTAGGGCTTTTCCCTATTTGGGGATTAAGGAGATGAAGCAAGAGAGCAAAGCAGTGCAGAAAGGGGTCAGAGGTCAGGGGTCAGGGACCAACGCATGCCTCAGGCAGCGTCTCTGCTGAGAGCAGTCATCACACACTCTCACTGAGATGAACTCCGCCTCCTGTGAGACGGCACAGAGCAACGATCTCCAGAGGCACTAAGCTTCAGTACTTCAAATGCATAAAGCATTGTTGTGGCCATTGGCAGCTCCAAAGTGCAAAGAGGCAAAGAGTCTGCAAAGACTTAATGTTCTTTTCATCAAAAACAGGCAATACTTCATGTATGCAAGCCCTTGCTTATCTGTGTTCGCATTATCTGTCTGTTGAGTAGAAAAGAAACGCTTTCACACAGCCCAAGTTGGATCTGTGTGTCACGGTTTTATTTTCCTAAAGGACAGAATGATGTAAAGAATTCCCAGTTACAGGAATTACCATGAAATGGTTTCTGGCAAGAAGTTTTGGTTGAGAGTTTTGTGAACAGCCATCTGTTTAGTTAAGGAAAATTGCTCCTATCTGTTGTTTTGCTGTATAGACTTCTACTTACCACAGTTTAGTATTGCTAATAAATCCAACTTGGGCCTCACAAGGAGGTACAGGACACTCAGTGACCCTCTTCAGAAGTTAAGGCCAGTGGGGTGCAAGGAGTGGAGTAGAAATTCCTGGGGGGGGGGGCAGTAGAAAGGAGGGAAGAGGTGATGACCCAGCATGGAGGAGAAAAGACAGAGGATTTGCAAGTCCCTCTTGTGCCCAGCCCTTCAGGACAGGACGTCTGCCCAGAGGCTTCCTACTCACTGCTTGTTGCATCCTTGGTCATGCCTTTGCCCAGGCCCCAGGCAGTGTGAGGGGGGTTAAGAGGGAAGACTGTTGCATTGAGGCCTGGGTTAAGCCCCAGCCCAGCCAACTCACTGGTTCCACAGCCTTCACTAGCTGCCTCCTTTCTCAGTAAAACAGAAATAACAGTAGGGCTTTTCATGTGGACTTGTTCTGAAGACCCAGTGGACTAATATATACAAGGTACCAAGAACAGTGCTATCATACCCTAAGTATGGAACAAATGCTAGGTCTAAGTTATCAATTCATTGTGTGAATCTTTGCATTTTAAGATGCATGCATCCATCATCAGAGTATTTATCACATCTCACCATATTTATCATATAATCAACTCTCTGTTGATGAAACAGGGCAACAGTAGAAATAACGCCAAATCACAGATAACTCTTAATTCTTAAAAAATCCTCAAATTATTCTTGGAGTGACATCAGCATCATGGCAGAGTGAGCGCTCCCCGTAAACTCTCCCCTCAAAGATACAACACAAGGACATTCATATTACAACAGAGGATATCTGCACAACACAAAAGACATCTGAGAGACTCATGCAGCCAAATGTCAGGTGGAGGTGCTGGACCCCACCCTCCCCACCCCCTGCAACCGAGGAAGTGGAATGAGGTAAGAGAAAACTTCTCTTCCTCCCAAGGGCAGCAACCCAGGGACCACACACAGCTCCAAGAGGGAAGGAGGGAAGGGGCGGCCCTCTGTGGGATACCATCACTCTCTGAGCTCCCTCACAGCCCAGGGGAAACCCCACACAGAAGTGACAGCTATTGCAGGGGCATCTTCATCAAGCTAACACTCCAGAAGAGGAGAGAAGGGCAAAGCAAGAAGCCCTTGAGATCACAAAGGAGAAAGAAAGCACACCTCCCTCTACCTGGCACCTCAGTACAGCAGGGAGCTGAGCTGTGGATTGTGGCAGGCTCAGAATGCACAGCTGTTGACCCCCACCCAGTGGAAGCAGGTGGAAGTGGCAAACAAATGCTACCACAAAGCAGAAGCACAAATCCCCACTGTCTAGCAGTATGAAAAAATATATTAAATTGCCAGACCAGAAGGAAAATGACAAGTAAACAGAAACCAATCCTGAAGAGACATAAATCTATAATCTAAATGACAGAGAAGTCAAAATTGCTATCATAAAAAAACTCAACGAGTTAAAATAAAATGCAGATAGACAGTTGAATGAATTCAGGAACTATGTCACAAAAGAGATTGAAAATATACAGAAGAACTAATCAGAAATATTGGAGATGAAAAACAATGGATGAGATAAAGAAGAATATGGACTCCCTGAACAATAGAGCTGATATTAAGGAGGAACGAGTCAGCAATATTGAGGACAGAAATAAAGAAATGCTTCAGATGCAGGAGGAGAGAGAACAAAGGCTAAAAAAAAATGAAGAAATTCTCCAAGTAATATCTGACTCAATTAGGAAAAGCAATAGAAGGATTATAGGTATTCCAGAAGGGGAAAAGAAGGAGAATGGAGCTTGTTCAAAGAAATAATGGCAGAGAACTTCCAAAACCAGGGGAAAGAGGTGGAAATGCAAGTGAAAGATGCCAACAGACCTCCTGACTACATCAATGTAAAAAGACCTACTATTCGGCATATAGTAGTGAAGCTGGCAAAAGTCAATGAGAAAGAAAAAATACTAAGGGCAGCAAGGCAGAAGAAAATAACTTACAAGGGAAACCCTATCAGGCTTTCAGAGGATCTCCCAGCATAAACCTTACAGGCTAGGAGAGAGTAGAAAGATGCATTCAAATCTTTGAAAGACAGAAACTTTCAGCCAAGAATACTCTATCCAGCAAAAACATCCTTCAGAAAAAAAAAGGAGAAAGGGGTTACAAAGCCCTGAGTAAGGAGATAAATAGGTAGACAAAATCAGAAAATAGTAGCTATCCATCAGAACAGGTTAGCAAACATTCAAGCATAACATTAAAGATAAAGGGAAGGAAAACACCAAAAACAAAGATAATCTTGTTATTTTAACCATAAATTCTCAGCACGAGATGGAATAAGATATGACGAAAACAACTTAGGAGGTGAAGAGGAAAGGGATGGAATCAGTTTAGTATAAGAAAATAAGAGGCTATCAGAAAATGGACTATCTCATCTATGAGATTTTTCATACAAACCTAATGATAACCACTACATAATATAAATAGAACATAGACACAAATAATAAATAAGGAGAAAATTAAGAAAACCAGCATAGGAAACTTCCTAACCAAATTGGTAGTCCGAAATACACAGATGAGAAACAAAGAAAATATGGGACAACCAGAAAATGAGTGATAAAGTGGTAGCATTAAGCCGTTATATATCAATAATCACTCTAAACATAAATGGATTGAATTCTCCAATCAAAAGACACAGAGTGGCATGATGGATTAAAGAACAAGACCCAACAATATGCTGCCTCCAGGAAACACATCTCAGCTCCAATGACAAACACAGGCTCAGAATGAAGGGACAGAAGATGATACTACAAGCTAATGGCAAAAAAAAAAAAAAGAGCAAATGTTGCCATACTTATATCAGACAAAGTTGACTTCAAGATAAGACAGGTAAAGAAAGAGAAAGAGAGGCAGTATACGTTGGTCAAAGGGACAATCCACCAAGAAGACATAACACTTATATATGCACCCAACAGAGGAGCACCAAAGTACATGAAGCAACTATTAACAAGCATAAAAGGAGATATTAACAACAACACAATAATAGTAGGGGACCTCAACACTCTACTCACATCAATGGATAGATCATCTAGACAGAAAGTCAACAAAGAAACAATGGAATTAAATGAAAAATTAGACTAGATGGACTTAATAGATATATAGAGAACACTCCATCCAAAAACAGAAGGAGACACATTCTTCTCAAGTGCAAGTGAAGCTGGCAAAAGTCAATGAGAAAGAAAAAATACTAAGGGCAGCAAGGCAGAAGAAAATAACTTACAAGGGAAACCCTATCAGGCTTTCAGAGGATCTCCCAGCATAAACCTTACAGGCTAGGAGAGAGTAGAAAGATGCATTCAAATCTCAAGGACAGACCATATGTTTGGAAACAAGGGAAGCCTCAATAAATTTAAGAAGATTGAAATCATATCAAGCATCTTTTTCAACCATAATGCTGTGAAACTACAAATTAACTACCAGGGACAAAGGGACAAATATGTGGAGACTAAACAACATGCTACTGAACAACCAATGGATCATTGAAGAAATTACAAGAGAAATCAAAAAATATCTGGAGACAAATGAAAATGAAAACATACCACACCAACTCACATGGGATGCAGCCAAAGTATTCCTAAGAGGGAAAATCATTACAATAGAGGCCCAACTTAACAGACAAGAAAAAAATCCAAATAAGCAGTCTCAAACTACACCTAACAGTATTAGAAAAAGAAGAATATAAAAGCCTAAAGTCATCAGAAGGAGGGAAATAATAAAATCAGAACAGAAATAAATGAAATTGAAACAAAAAAGACAGTAGAAAAAAATCAATGAAACGAAGAGCTGGTTGTTTGAGAAGATAAATAAAATTGGCATACCCTTAGTGAGACTCACAAAGCAAAAAGAAAGAAAGCTCAAATAAATAAAATTAGAAATGAAAGAGGATATATTAGAATGGATACCACAGAAATACAAAAGGTTCTAAGAGAAAACTATGAAAAACTACATGCCAACAAATTGGATAATCTAGAAGAAATGGCTAAATTCTTAGAATCATACAACCTCCCAAAGCTGAATCAATAAGAAATAGATAATCTGAATAGACCAATCACAAGTAACAAGATTGAAGCAGTAATCAAAACCTCCCAAAAAATAAAAGTCCAGGACAAGACGGCTTCCCTGGAGAACACTACCAAACATTCAAAGAAGAATTAATACCTATCCTTCTCAAACTAGTCCAAAAAATTGCAGAAGATAGAACACTTCCTAACACATTCTATGAGGCCAACATCACCCCGATACCAAAGCTTGACAAAGACAACACAGAAAATGAAAACTACAAGCCACTATCACTGCTGAACATAGATGCAAAATTCCTCAACAAAATATTGGCAAACCGAATACAGCAATACATCGAAAAGATCCTACACCATAATCAAGTGGGATTTATATCAGGGACACAGGGATGGTTCAACATCTGCAAATAAATCAATTTGATACACCACATCAACAAAATGAGGAATAAAAATCACATGATCATCTTAATAGATGCAGAGAAAGCATTTGTCAAGATCCTACATCCATTTATAATAAAAACTCTTAACAAAATGGGGATAGAAGGAAAGTACCTCAATATAATAAAGTCCATATATGACAAAGCCATAGCCAACATCATACTCAATGGGGAAAAACTGAGCCCCATCCTTCTAAGAACAGGAACAAGACAAGGGTGCCCAGTCTCTCCACTCTTATTCAACACAGTACAGGAGGTTTTGGCCAGAGCACTTAGGCAAGAAAAAGAAATAAAAAGTATCCAAATAGGCATGAAGAAGTGAAACTCTTGCTGTTTGAAGACAGCATGATTTTAAATGTAGAAAACTCTAAAGCATCCATCAGAAAACTATTAGAAATGATCAACAACTACAGTAAAGTTGCAGGGTGTTAAACAACCTACAAAAATCAGTTACATTTCTGTGCTCCAATAAGGAACTAACAGAAAGAGAACTCAAGAACACAATCCCATTTACAATCACAACAAAAAGAATAAAATATGTAGGAATAAATTTGACCAAGGAGGTGAAAAACCTATACAGGGAAAAGTATAAGAAATTACTGAAAGAAATTGATGATAACATAAAGAAATGGAAAGATATTCCATGCATGTAGAGAGGAAGAATAAACATAGTTAAAATGTCTGTACTACCCAAAACAATCCACAGAGTCAATGCAATCCCAATCAGAATCCCAATGACATTCTTCATGGAAATAGAACGAAGAATCCTAAAATTCATATGGGGCAACAAAAGACTCTGAATAGCTAAAGCAATCCTGAGAAAAAAAAGAGCAAAGCTGGAGGCATCACAATCCAAACTTCAAAATATACTACAAAGCTATAATAATCAAAACAGCATGATACTGATAGAAAAACAGGCACACAGGTCAATGGAAAAGAATTGAAAGCCCAGAGATAAAACCATATAAAAAAATAAGACAGATAATCTTTGACAAAGGTGCTAAGAACATACAATGGAGAAAAGACAGTCTCTTCAATAAATGGTGCTGGGAAAACTGGACAGCCACCTGCAAAAGAACGAAAGTGGACCATTGTCTTTCACCATATGCAAAAATAAACTCAAAATGGATCAAAGACTTGAACCTAAGACCTGAAACCATAAAACTTCTAGAAGAAAATATAGGTAGTACACCCTTTGACATCAGTCTTAAAAGGAGATTTTCGAACACCATGTCTTCTCAGACAAGGAAAACTAAAGAAAAAATAAACAAGTGGGACTTCATCAGACTAAAGAGCTTCTGCAAAGCAAAGGAAACCAGGATCAAAACAAAAAGACAACCCGCCAATTGGGAGAAAATATTTGCAAATCATATACCTGACAAGGGGTTAATCTCCATAATATATAGAGCACACACAACTGAACAACAAAAAAACAAACAACCCAATCAAAACATGGGCAGAGGATACAAACAATTTCTCCAAAGAAGATACACAAATGGCCAATAAGCACCTGAAAAGATGTTAAACATCACTAATCATCAGGGAAATGCACATGAAAACTACACACTAAGATATCACCTTGCACCCGTTAAAATGGCTACAACCACCAAGACAAAAAATAACAAATGTTGGAGAGGTTGTGGAGAAAAGGGAACACTCGTGCACTGCTAGTGGGAATGCAAACTGGTGTAGCCACTATGGGAAACAGTATGGAGATTTCTCAAAAAATTAAGAATAGAAATACCATATGATTCAGCTATCCCACTACTTGGTATCTATCCAAAGAACTTGAAATCAACACTTCAAAGAGACTTGTGCAGCCCTCTGTTCATTGCAGCATTATTCACAATAGCCAAGACATGGAAGCAAGCCAAGCACCATCAACTGATGATTGGATAAAGAAGATGTGGTATATATGTAATGGAATACTACTCAGCCATAAAAAGGACAAAATCGTCCCATTTGCAACAACATGGATGGACCTTGAGGGTATTACGTTCAGCGAGGTAAGCCAGACAGAAACACACAAACATCCTATGACTTCACTCATACATGGAAGAGGAACAAAGACGCAGACAAAGATAACAGATCAGTGGTTACCAAGGGAAGGTTGCTGGGAGGTAGGCACAAAGAGTGAAGAAAAGCACTTATCTGGTGATGGACAATTGATAATATACAACTGAAATTTCACAATGTCATAAACTATTATGACCCCAATAAAAAAATTCTTACAGTTATCTCTAGAATACATGAAGTTTGACCTGAGCGTCAGTCCAAATTTATTTACCTAAATTTATATTAAAGTGGATTTCTATTCCCTAAACTTGTACCATCTTAATAGGAGAAATAGCCTAGGAATGCACGAGGCTGATAGAAGGTGGTGGCTTGTATTAAAAAACAAAAAACAAAAAAAATAGGCCCGGTTAGTGTAAAACTTTGGTGCCCAGCAACAAACACACCCACAGTGGCTGGGGGTCGGCCGACTTTCCTAGAGCTACAGGTGGGGTGGTGCGTCACAGACCCCACAGTTCTGTTGAGAGGTAGCTCAGGGTCTTACATAGTTGTGAAGGGAAACAGCTGCCAACACGGCCCAGACCGTGATGGAAATGCTTTGGAACGAGATCAGGGCGGCGACTCGCAACATTCTGGATGTAGTAAATACCACCAAATTGTGCACTTTAAATGGTTGATTTTATCTTACGTGAATTTCAGCTCAATTATTTTAAAAAGACAGTGAATCTACAGGAAAAATAAATAAATTGATGCAAGATCTCTCTCTTTAACCCCAGCCCAGGTTATCACGGCACTCTTCGTTTCCTCTCTCCGAGAAGAAAGCAGCCCGATTTGGGAGACTATGGCCAGAATCTCTGGACTTCAGCGTGTCCTCTGTTCTGCTCTGGTGGGATCGTACTTCATGTCACATTTTTTCTTTGAGTGTGTTTTATCTGTTTCTCTGAATGGGTTAAAGCAAAGGGGTAGTTTTGTGTCAAATAGGTTTGTTTTAATTATTGTAGTGCATGTAAAACACCTTGTGCATGGTACGTAGTAACACTCAGAAGTTAATCAGCAGTAGCAGCAAGAGTCGTGGGAGTAGCTGCTGCATGTTCCCCCAGTAGGCAGCTGCAGCCTAGACAGTGCTCAGAGGTCGAGTGAGAGCTGGTGGCAGCCTTGTGAGGACCCCACAGAGGCACCAGGGCCAATGGAGCAAGTAGGACCCAGAACTTACCTGGCACAAGTTTCCTAGTAGAGGATGCATACCTGGAAACACTAGCTCAATATCACGACCTGTAAATGTAAGATCTTTGTTTCCAAAGAGAGGGGCTAAAACCAGAACCTGCGTGTAAATTAAAAAGTCATAATTTGTGTAAGATTCCAGGATAGCAGAATTAATAGACACACCCTGCTTATTAAGAGCAGACAGATCCTGGCCTGCCAGACGTCGCTTGATGAAATTAATTCCCCGGAAAATAAGCATATATGGAGCTCTGGGCGGTCCCTTGACCTTTGTGTACAGGAGCTGCAGAAACTTCACTTGCCCAGGGTGATCCTTAAACCTTAAATTTAAATCCTTCAATCAGATATGTCCTGTTTTATTGTTCCAAGCTGGTCACTCAGAATAAAATCCAGTAAATATTAACCAGAAGAGAGTCTGTTTGTTTTTAAAACTTGTGGCAATAAACCTGTTGGAAACTAAATTTCAGCCCAACAGCTGTGCCTTATGCATGAACATATAGTAACCGCCAAAGTGGAACAAATTCTTGTGAAACCAGATAGGTTGTTTTGCCCATCATTCAATATTGCTTGAAATGTAACTAGTCACTTCATTCTCTTGGTTTAGGTTTTGATACATTTTAAACCACAGCTTTCCCGGGAGAGAGAGACAGAGAAGGAGGTGGGGGAGGAGGGAGAGATAAGCGGATACTTCAGGAGCCAGTGACCATCCAAAACGCACAGCCACCATCTTAAGAATAATGCAGGATTGCTTCCTCTGGTACCAGCAACCTGTGTGCGGTGGGCTGTGAGCTGTGACCTGTCATCTTCAGGGCCCATGCCCAAGCCAGGGGGAAGATAATTTCTTCAGAATAAACATTGATAAGTGAAGAGCATAAAGCCTGCCTCCGAATGAAAAAGGGGGAGGGGGAAGGAAGGCGGTAGAGAAGCAGCCTCCTTGAAGGTAGACACCGAAGAGAGAGAAGCTTAAGGGTGGGGTGGTAGCAGAGCAGTTACCACCGCAGAGCTCTCTTACCAAACTCAGCAGTTTTTCCGTTGTTAAGCATAGCCTGGCTGTTTTAAATTTTGATTAGATTTCAGAGTTCTGAAAAAGTTGATTCTCAGTTTTTTCCCAGCTTATTCATTGCTTTTGTGGATGAATACAGTTTTGGAGATCCTCAATCCATCATTTCCACTTTGGAATTGGAGCAAAGTCAGAAAGATCAGTATAAATTCATGTTTTGCTTAACACAGGTGTGACGGATAGATTTAGCAATAATTATCGACATGTGTATGCACAGGTAGTTTACATGCATCTGTTTCCTCACTCTGTCTGCTGAGAGGGCCCAGAAGCAGGTACCCCCCGATGAGCACATCCAGTACCCACATCTGAGTCTCATACACCATCTCTGTCAAAGGAAATAAGGTTCCTTGAAGAAATGGCTGACTCCAGGGCTGCAGCAGGAAATCCACAAGAGGAGCCTGGAGCAGCTTGTAGTGCCAGCATGTAAGGAAGTGCTTACAAACCAAAAGGTGGGGCCATGTCAAAGGGACACAGGAGTCAACCAAAAAAGCTACTAGCGGCCAAAGCTGGAATAATTTGAGAAACAAAATAAAAATACAGTAGTACTGGATTGTAACCCAAAGTGTAAAACAAATATCCATGAGTCCATACTGATATAAATAAATTGGGAAGAAGCGAGAAATTTCCCATACAGGAGATTCCAAATAATTTAAGTAGATTCTCCCCCTCAAGGAAATGGTGTATAACTCCTCTCTGCTTAAATATGGGGCCTCTAGAGTGACGTCCTTCCTCCTTCCAATGACTACAGGAAGGAAAGGGGTAAAGTGAGGAAACCCGACAGACACACCCCAGCAGGTGATCAAGGCCAACATCCACAGTGATGCCACATTGATAACAATCGCCCTTAACCATGTATGATGGAAAAGGCACTTCACCTCTTTGTCCTCTTCCCCAAAACCCATAACCCCAGTCTAACCACGAAAAAAAATCAGACGAAGTCAAATTGAGGGACATTCTACAAAATGTCTGACCAGTTCTCCTCAAACTCTCAAGGTCATCAAAAACAAGGAAAGTCTAAGAGACTGACACTGCCCAGAGAAGCCTAAAGAGACGGGAAGATTACATGTAACATGTTGTCTTGGATGGAGTCCTGGAATAGAAAAAGACATTAGGGAAGAACTGACGGGATCTAAATTAAGTGTGGAGTGGAGTTACTGATAACCTCTCAATACTGGATCATTCCTTATGAGAAGTGTACACAGCAACGTAAGAAATCAGCATCGGGGAAACCAGTGTAGGGTATATGAGAACTCTCTGCACGATCTATGCAATCACTTGTAAATTGAAAACTTTTCTACAATAAAAATGTTTATTTTTTAAACTGTGGGAAGGAGTACAGTCCCGGAAGCAGAGCTGGCCGCTTCTGTCCAGTGTTTAGGCTCTGAGCAGCGAGCTGGTACCCGTCCTGGGCGGAACACTGCAGGAGACGAAAGGATTAATAAGGTGTGTGGTGCTAAGGCACTCACGGCCCCAGGAAAGAAAAGACGTGAAACCTGTTACGTACAACGTGACCAATTCCCTTATGGAGGTGGGGACTCCAAAGGAGGGAAGACACAGCAGAGACTGACACGTTTCTACTGGCAGTTGACGCCCTGGGTTGTTTTCATTTTTCCTATATCCACCATTTCAAACCCAGACTCTCAAATATTCAGAAGAGAAATAAACATACTTTCTAGTCTAAAAAAACAAAGGCAATTTTCCGACAATCTCTCTCAGACAAGTGTCATCGTTTCATTTTATGGGACTCATATCGTGAATTCAGGTGGACACTCCTCTTTTACAAGCAAAGCACATCAGTCAAAATCATCGAAATGAAAAGTCGTTTAAAACGTCATCAAAACAAAACTCCAGGTTTGGCTCTAAACAGCGGAACTCTGCTTATGGGCGAGGTGCACTTGGAAGCGGCCATGAGCCGCTCACCCCCCATCCACACACCCTTCCTCGACTCCCAGCTCAGGACACAAAAAACAGAAACTGAGGGCGCAAACCTGACTCAGGCTTGAGGACAGCGATGTCCTCCTCTCTCCGCCGCTTCACTTCTAAGTGCACGTCCGAGTCCGGTCAGCGGTCAGCAAGTCAACCTGACGCGTGGGCTCCTGCGCGCTCCCACATCCTCCAGAAGCAGACGGGTCATCAGTTATGCCAGCTCATCTTGGAGTTTCAGCCTCTACTCTGGCTCCTTTTCCTCGGTCTACAAATCTGCTGAGCCCAAGTCTTCCTAAAATAAACTCCTTTAATTCTGCCTCCCTTCAAGCCACTGTTCCCTTCTTCTCTCTGCTGTCTGACTTCTCAGAGTGATGTGAACTACACGTCCTCAGTCCTATTCCACTGTTACCCACCGGAATTGTGTCCTATCCCTCCACGGAAATGGACGCCTGGGTCCCTGATGACCCTAAGGCGAAGAGCAGCCCCCCTGCCTGGAACAAAGGCTCAGAATACTGGATGAGCAATTAGCAAAGCTCTGTCTGATCGAGCCGTTGAAATATTAGGGTCTCCTTGTGACTGCAGCCAGCTGTCCCTAATTAATACCCACTGGGACAGGATGAGACCACACAATATGTGTAGAGTGACAAGAAATGATGATTAATGAGAAAATCTTGAGGAATGCTAAGATTTAAGCAATTAGAATATAAGAAACCAGGGCTGGCTCTGTGGTGCGTAGTGGTTAGGTTCGGCACACTCGACTTCGGTGGCCTGGGTTCATGGGTCCAGATCGGATCCCGGGCACTGGCACAGACATGCACTACTTGTCAGCCATGTTATGGTGGTGACCCACATATGAAATAGAGGAAGACTGGCACAGATGTTAGCTCAGAGCCAATCTTCCTCAAGCAAAAAGGAAGGAAGACTGGCAATAGATGTTAGTTAAGGGCCAATCTTCCTCACAAAAAAAAAGGAATATAAGAAAACAAAAAGTGACTTGAGAAGGGATAGTACTAGATGAGGAAGGAAAGAGAGAGAAGCCACAGACCCTGAGAGAGGAGAGAACTTCGACATGCAGACAGTTGACAGTATTGTTAACGTTTTCAATAGGCAGGAAGGATGAGGACTGAAATTAGATTGTTGAAGCAGGCAATTAAGTAACTGCTGATTAAATAAATATCATTTCAGTGGGTTTTTTGAATAATTACAACATAATATCCATAAAATTATACCCCCTGCTTTTATTTAGTCTATCCGGAAGGAATGTCTGACATTGCTGTGTGTTCTTGTTAGCTATCCTTTTCAATCCATTGAGCAGATGTACAATAATTCACTTAATCATCTTCCTATTGTTAAATATTTACATTGCTTATGATAATGAAATAGTGCAAGCAAGGTCACAATGAACATTTGTGCTTACAGAAATTATTTCTTATGATGGCTTATCTCCTTAGGATAAATACCTAGAATTATGGTAATTTTGTACACAGTGATTAGAGCCAGTTGCAGTTGTGCGATCAAAATTAAACTAGTTCTATTATTTTCTGCTAATTTAATATATCAAATTCTTTTATTTGTTAAGGTAATTTAACAATTTCATCAAAAGCTATGAACTAAATCTCTCATGCTTCATGACCTAATGTTCTAATCAACTTGTTACAATGAGGTTCAACTTAATTAATCATTACCTATTAAGGCAATAACAACCTCTTTCCATGATGTGGCCAGTAAACTGCCTAATAAAATGACAGTATCATACAAAAACGAGTGTCTTCCTGTAGTTTGAAGGAAATTGTAGATCTCATCATTCTCTGACTCAGGTGTATTCAACCACCTTGTTCTCCACGAGATCACGTCAAAGAAGATGCATCGGAATGATTTTAAAATAGAAGAGGGTAAGAAAGAAATGAAAGTGGCCCATAATGCTTCTGCCCTGATAACCCATGTTGACATTTCATAACAAATGAGAGTAACTCATGCCCACTGTTAGAGCATTCAAGTCATAATGAAAGGCACAAGACAGCACGTACCCAGAACAGGCAGGTCTGCTGACACAGAAAGTAAGTTAGAGGTTACCAGGGGCTGTGGAAAGAGGGCTGGGAGGTATTGTTTGACAGGGGTGGACTGCTAGTGTGAGATGCTGAAAAAGTTCTGGAAGTGGACAGTGATGGCTGCACAGCATTGCCAATGTGCTGAGTGCCACTAAATTGTCCACTTAAAAATGGTTAGGGGGCTGGCACTGCGGCATTGTGGTTGAATCCAGAACACTCTGCTTTGGTGGCCCAGGTCCACAGGTTCAGATCCTATGGTTGGACCTATACCACTCATCAGCCATGCTGTGGCAGTGTCCCACATACAAGATAGAGGAAGATTGGCACAGATGTTAGCTCAGGGCAAATCTTCCTCAGGAAAAAAAAAAAAGGTTAGAACATAATTTTTTTTAAAGATTGGCACCTGAGCTGACAACTGTTGCCAATCTTCCTTTTTTTTTCCTACTCTTTTCTCCCCAAATTCCCCCAGTACATAGTTGTATATTTTAGTTGTGGGTCCTTCTAGTTGTAGCATGTGGGATGCCACATCAACATGGCCTAATGAGTGGTACCATGTCTGTATGCAGGATCCAAACCCTGGGCCACCAAAGCAGAGCATACAGACTTAACCACTGGGCCACGGGGCTGGCCCCTAGTAAGTTTTATGTTATGTATATATTTAACCAAAATAAACTCAAAAAATTGGCAACACATTAAAAAGAACAAAAAAAATGAATACGAAAGCCTGCCCCCTTGAGTATTTGCCTTTTCCCCCAAAACAATTACTGAAATGATTTAACAAGTATCTTTTGAGAAAAAAAATTATATGCATATAGTCCCTTATATATATATATAGCTTAAACATATTTTTTTTTGCATGAATGAGAGGATAGTGTATACAAAGATCTGGATTTTGCTTCTCTTTCACTCAATATTTCTTGGAAATCTTTCACCAACAACAATCTACCTTACACTTTGTGTCACTGTAACACTGCCCATTGTAAGAATTATCATAATTTACGTAACTAGGCTACTCTAGTCTACTGCTGATGGACATTTAGGTTGGTTCCTTGTCCAAATATCCATATGATCCAAGACCAATGATAGATATTTACAAGTTGTCCTTGTGAGGATTTTTAAATACTAACAATGTCAAGGTGGAGGTACCATTTTCATCTTAGCCATGTTGACACTCAGTTGCTGCTGTTTATGACAGCGAAGGTGTGATCTGAATAAGTGGCTATTTAGTTTTTCATATAGCCTTGTACTGAGAAGCAGTTAGCACATTTGAGGCTCCCTCTGGTTCTGTCTCAGTGACTTGAAGAAAAATATTTATTGAGTGTGTATGACATCTGTCTGTGTCCCAATTATGGGAACTACCATATTTAAAATGATAAAGCCCCTGCCCAGAAGAGTCCATATTCTGAGGGGAGAAGACAGACAATAAGCATATAAACAGTGATCACAGATGGTGATAAGTGGGTTGAGAAGATTCCATTTCCCGTAGCAAGCTGGGAAAGCCTCTCTGAGGAGGTGAGACCTACATGAGGAATAGACAACAGCCATAGCCATACAAAGGTCTGGGAAGAAAGTGTCAAGCAGAAGAGAGAAGGGCAGTGGCCTCAACCCTCAGTTGCATATCCAAGACCCAGAATGTCTGTCCTGGAAGCAACGAAAGGGAGAG
This sequence comes from Equus quagga, assembly GCF_021613505.1. Lineage (NCBI taxonomy): Eukaryota > Metazoa > Chordata > Mammalia > Perissodactyla > Equidae > Equus > Equus quagga. The sequence continues at coordinate 2,804,742 of NC_060275.1, forward strand.
CGAGTGAAGGGAGACAGAGCTGGTTCCGCTAAAGTGAGCCCGGGACATTCCTGTGAGGTTCTGAGGCCCTGTGGAGCTTCACATGTTACTCCAGTTGCAAAGGGATGTCTTTGTCAATTTCTAAGTAGAGGAGTAATGGGAAGTGATTTATACTGTTGAAAGCATACCCTAGTCATTCTGTGGACAAGGGACGCTGTAGGGAGCAGGAGTGGGGCGGGGAGCCAGCTAGGAGATTGTGGCAGTGTCCAGGTGAGACATAACAGTGGCTTGGCATCAGATTTTAACAACGAATATGATAAGAAATCGTCACGTTTGAGATATGTTTTGGAGAGGAAAGCAAGTTAATTCCTAGATTTTTGGCCTAAACAATTTGGATGGTGGTGTCAATTCCTGAGATGGAGACAATACAGGGAGGGGAAAATCAATTGTCCTGATTTTGGCACATTCCATGTCAGATGCTCCTGGACATCCAATGAGGATTTCAGGCAGGCTGTTCTGTGAACCAGGAGACAGATCTGGAAATTGGTGTCAGGGATCATCATCACAGATATGGTGGAGATCACCTTGGGGAAGGGGTAGAAGATGTGGGCTGGAACGGAGGAACCAGCAAAAGAGGCAGAGGAGAGGCAGTTGAGGTGATGGGAGGAAAAGTCAGCAAGGTCTCATGGAATCTGGCGAAGAGGGTCATTCAACAGAGGGGCTGGTCAACTGCCTCACTTCTTCAGATTCTTACTGTTTTTCACTCACACAATGACTGTGGGTATTCTCGTAATTAATTTAGATAAACCTTATCTAATTTATTGTTCTATTCTGCCTAATTCATCATAGTGGAGTTATTCAAGATGGTTCCACCATGTTACAAAGAATAACAGCCCAGTTCACTGTGTCAGATGACTTGTGCTTTTCTGATGAAGTCTTCTAAAAAGTGCTGTCAAGGGACCAGTCCAGTGGTGTAGTGGTTAATTCCATGCACTCTGCCTTGGTGGCCTGAGATTCACAGGTTCAGATCCTAGGCGCAGACCTGCACACTGCTCGTCAAGCCACACTGTGATGGCATTCCACATACAAAATAGAGGAAGACTGGCACAGGTGTTAGCTCAGCGACAATCTTCCTCAAGCAAAAAGAGGAAGATTGGCAGCAGATGTTAGCTCAGGGACAATCTTCCTCACCAAAAAAATTAAAAATTAAAAAAAAATGTTAGAAAAAAAGGTGCTGTTGAAATCTCAGTATTGGTTAACACATGGCTGTCATCCTTGTGCTGGGACACCTTTGAGTATTACTAGTGTTTTGTGCATGTGCTACCACAATCATGCCTCCTTAATCTATATGACATCTTGTGTCTGCCATTCTTGTTCCCTTGGAGTCACTGTTGAGAAGCAAGTCAAGCCACATCAGAAACTTGAGCCCTTACTGTTTCTATGAGGATAGTGTCTACAGGATCGTGACGAACAAGGCAGGCAATGGCACTAATGGGGACGGATCAAACCTTCAGATTCATATTCTTACAATTATTCATGTTGGAATCAGTTAGATGTGGACTGAAGAGATGAGTAATTTTGATACTTGCTGAAACTGGTAAAATAATCATCGATCAAGCATTAAATGTTTGCTGGATGCTTACTACTTATTAACAATGTGTATGTGTTTTAGGTAATCTACTCTGTCTTCAACTAGGTATATGGATCTACTGTGAGAGAATCTACATATGGTGATTTTAATGTTCTTCATCATAGTCATATTTAACCACTCTATGTCTTGACCTTTATTTTTTACCAGTCAAAAAGCTAAGAAACTTATTGCTTATTTCTATGGGCCTTTGTTTTTTCATTTGGATTCTTCTTAGTTATTTCCAGAAAACTTTCTAAGACATATTTAGAAGCTAACTACTGTTTTGTTGCTTTATTGTTTTATGAAATTGTTGTTCAAGTTGATGTAATTTTAAAATACTGATATGTCTATTGATAAGCATAGATATAAAAACCTAAATGCATTTAAAAATGTTTTAATTTTTAATTTTTATTTTTATTGGAGTAACATTGGATTATAACATTATATAACTTTCAGATGTACATCATAATATATTTCAAATTCTGTGTAGATTACATCATGTTCACCACCCAAAGACTAATTACAGTCCACCACCACACACGTGAGCCTAATCACGCCTTTCCCCCTCCTCCCTCCCCCCTTCCCCTCTGGTAACCACCCATCCAATCTCTGTTGCTATGTGTTTGTTTGTCGTTGTTTTTATCTTTTACTTATGAGTGACATCATATGGCATTTGACTTTCTACCTCTGATTTATTTCACTTAGCGTAATACCCTCAAGGTCCATCCATGCTCACAAATGGCCTGATGTCATCATTTGTTATGGCTGAGTAGTATTTCACTGTGTGTATACCACATCTTCTTCATCCGTTCGTCCCTTGATGGGCACCTAGATTGCTTCCAAGTCTTGGCTATTGTGAATAATGCTGTGATGAACATAGGGGTGCAAGTATCTTTATGCATTTATGTTTTCAAGTTCTTTGGGTAAATGCCCAGCAGTGGAATAGCTGGATCAGATGGTAGATCTATTCTATTTTCTAAGGAAACTCCATGCTGCTTTCCATAGTGGCTGCACCAGTTTGCACTCCCATCAGCAGTGTACGAGGGTTCTCTTCTCTCCACATCCTCTCCAACACTTGTTGTTTCCTTCTTGATAATTATAGCCATTCTGACCAGAGTGAGGTGATATCTTATTGTAGTTTTGATTTGCATTTTCCTGATAGTTAATGATGTTGAACATGTATTCATATACCTGTTGGCCATCCATATATCTTCTTTGGAGAAATCTCTGTTCAGATCTTTTGCCCACTTTTTAATTGGGTTGTTGGGTTTTTTGTTGTTGAAATTTATGAGTTCTTTGTATATTTTGGATATTAACCCCTTATCTGATATATGGTTTGCAAATATCTTCTCCCAGTTGTTAGGTTGTGTTTTCATTTTGTTGATGGTTTCCTTTGCTGTGCAGAAGCTTTTTAGTTTGGTGTAGTCCCATTTGTTTATTTTTTCTTTTGTTTCCCTTTCCTAGTCAGACATGGTACTTGAAAATATACTGCTAAGACCAATGTCAAAGAGCATACTGCCTATGTTTACTTCTAGAAGTTTCATGGTTTCAGGTCTTACATTCAAGTCTTTAATCCGTTTTGAGTTGATTTTTGTGCATGGTGTAAGACAATGGTCTAATTTCATTCTTTTACATGTGGCTGTCCAGTTTTCACAACACCGTTTATTGAAGAGACTCTCCTTTCACCATCATAAGCTCGTCTCCCTTGTCGAAAATTAGCTTTCCATATATGTGTGAGTCTATTTCTGCTCTCAATTCTGTTCCATTGATCTGTGTGTCTGTTTTTGTGCCAGTACCATGCTGTTTTGGTAACTATAGCTTTGTAGAGAAATCAGGGAGTGTGATACATCCAGCTTTGTTCTTTTTCCTCAGGATTCCTTTGGCTATTTGGGGTCATTTCTTGTTCCATATGTATTTTAGCATTCTTTGTTTTATTTCTGTGAAAAATGTTCTTGGAGCTTTGATCAGGATTGCATTGAATCTATAGATTGCTTTAGGAAGTATGGACATTTTACCTATGTTAATTCTTCCAATCTGAGAACATGGAATATCTCTCCATTTCTTTGTGTCTTCTTCAATTGGTTTCAACAATGCTTTGTAGTTTTTGGTGTGCATATCTTTCACCTCTTTGGTTAAGTTTATTCCTAGGTATTTTAGTCTTTTTGTTGCAATTGTAAATTGGACTGTATTCTTAATTTCTCTTTCTGCTAATTCGTTGTTAGTATATAGAAACACAACTGATTTTTGTATGTTGATTTTGTATCCTGTGACTTGACTGTATTCACTTATTATTTCTAAAAGTTTTTTTAGTGGATTCTTTAGGGTTTTCTAGCTATAAAATTATGTCATCTGCAAAGAGTGACAGTTTCACTTCTTCCTTTCCAATTTGGATCCTTTTTATTTCTTTCTCTTGCCTGATTGCTTTGGCTAGGACTTCCAATACTATGTTAAATAAGAGTGGTGACAGTGCGTATCCTTGTCTGGTTCCTGTTCTTAGAGGGATAGCTTTCAGTTTTTCTCCATTGAGCATGATAGTAGCTGTGGGTTTGTCATATATGGCCTTTATTATGTTGAGGTACTTTACTTCTATACCCATTTTATTTAGAGTTTTTATCATAAACGGATGCTGTATCTTGTCAAATGCTTTCCCTGCATCTATTGAGATGATCATGTGATTTTTATTTCTCATTTTGTTAATGTGGTGTATCACATTGATAGATTTGTGGATGTTGAACCATCCCTGCATGCCTGGTATGAAACCCACTTGATCATGATGTAGGATCTTTTTAATGTATTGTTGTATTCGACTTGCTAGTATTTTGCTGAGGATTTTCACATTGATGTTCATCAGTGATACTGGCCTTTAATTTTCTTTTTTTGTGATGTCCTTGTCTGGTTTTTGTATCGGGGTAATGTTGGCTTCATAGAATGAGTTAGGAAGCTTCCTCTCCTCTTCAATTTTTTGGAAGAGTTTGAGAAGGATAGGTATTAAGTCTTCTTTGAATGTTTAGTAGAATTCACCAGGGAAGCCATCTGCTCCTGGACTTTTATTTTTTGAGAGGCTTTTGACTACTGTTTCAATCTCCTTACTAGTGATTGGTCTATTCAAATTCTCCACTTCTTCTTGTCCCGGTTTTCGAACGTTGTATGATTCTAAGAATTTAGCAATTTCTTCTAGATTATTCAATTGTTGGCATATAGCTTTTCATAGTATTCTCTTATAATCTTTTGTTTTTCTTAGGGGCCCATTGTAATGTCTCCTCTTTAATTTCTGATTTTATTTATTTGAGTCTGCTCTCTTTTTTTCTGGGTGAGTCCAGCTAAAGGTTTGTCAATTTTATCTTTTCAAAGAACCAGGTCTCGGTTTCATTGATTTTTTTGTATTTGTTTTTTATTCTCTATTTCATTTATTTCTGCTCTGATTTTTATTAATTCCTTCATTCTGCTGATTTGGGCCTTTGTTTGCTCTTCTTTATCTGGTTCCTTTAGGTTCATTGTTAGATTGTTTATTTGGCATTTTTCTTCTTTGTTGAGATTGGCCTGAATTGGTATAAACTTCACTCTTAGAACCGCTTTTGCTAGATCCCATAGACTTTGGCATGTTGTATTTTCATTTTCATTTGTTTCCAGGTATTTTTTGATACCTCCTTTGATTTCTACATTGACCCAGTCCGTTGTTCAGTAGCATTTTGTTTAATCTCCTCATTTTTATGGCTTTTCTGATTTTCTCCCTGTAGTTCATTTCTAGTTTCATACCTTTGTGGTCAGAAAAGATGCTTGGTATTATTTTGATCTTCTTAAACTTATTAAGACTTGTTTTGTGGCATAATATGTGATCAATCCTGGAGAATATTCTGTGTGTATTTGAAAAGAATGTGAATTCTGTGGGTTTTGGATAGACTGTTCTGTATGTATGATCTAATGTGTTGTTTAAGGCCAATGTTTCCTTATTGATTTTCTGTTTGAAAAATCTATCCATTGATGTAAGTGGAATGTTAAAGTCCCTACCATTATTGTGTTGCTGTCTATTTCTCCTTTTATGTCTGTTAATAGTTGCTTTATATATTTAGGTGCTCCTATGTTGGGTGCATAGATAATTACAAGTGTTATGTTCTCTTGTTGGATTGTTCCCTTTATCATTATGTAGTGCCCTTCTTTGTCTCTTGTTACAGTTTTTGATTTAAAGTCTCTTTTGTCTGATATAAGTATTGCTACCCCTGCTTTCTTTTCTTTTGCCATTTGCAAGGAGTATTTTTTTCCATCCTTTCACTTTCAGTTTGTGAGTGTTTTTAGGTCTGAAGTGTGTCTCTCGTATGCAGCATATATGTGGGTCTTGGTTTTTTTATCCAATTGTCTACCCTTTGTCTTTTGATTGGAGCATTTAGTCCACGGACATTTAAAGTGACTATTGGTAAAAATATATTTATTGCCATTTTGTTACTTTTTTTTTCTGGGTGTCTTAGTAGTTATTCTCTGTTTCTTTCTTCCTATCTTACTCTCTTCCCTTGTGGTTTGATTACTTTCTTTAGTAATATGCTTGATTTATTTCCTCTTACTTATTTTTTCACTTATTATAGGTTTCTGGTTTGTGACTACCATGAGGTTTCTATGTAATATTCTACGTATATAGCAATCTATATTGAGTTGATAGTCTCTTTAGCTTGACCACTTTCTAAAAGCTCTACTCTTTTACTCCTTTCCTCCCACATTTTGTGTTTTTGAAATCATATCTAATCTCTTGTGTGTGTGTGTCTATCCATTACCCTCATATCACTGAAATAGGTAATTTTAGTACTTTTGTCTTTTAACCTATATATTATCTTCATAGGTGGTTGATCTTCTACCTTTACTGTATTTTTGTCTTTACCAGTGATTTTATTGCCTGATTTTTTTTTATAATTTTCTTATCCATATTTGCGGTCTTCTCTTTCCCAGTTAAATAAGTCCCTTCAGCATTTCTTCTAAAACTGCTTTATTCATGATAAACTCCTTTAATTTTTAGTTGTCTGGGAAGCTCTTTATCTCTCCTTCCATTCTGAATGATAAGCTTGCTGGATAGAGTATTCTTGGCTGTAGTTTTTTTCATGTCAGCACTTTAATTATTTCTTGCCACTGTCTTCTAGCAGGTAAGGTTTTGGCTGAGAAGTCTGCTGATAGCCTTATGGGCTTTCCTTTGTATGTCACTTGTTGCCTTTCTCTTGCCTCTTTTAGGATTCTCTCTTTATCTTAAATTTTGGACATTTTAATTATAATGTGTCTTGATATGGGCCTCTTCGTGTTTATCTTGTTTGATGCTTTCTGTGCTTCCCATACTTGGATATCTGTTTCCATCCTTAGGTTAGGAAAGTTTTCAGCTATTACTTCTTCAAATAGATTCTCTGCCCCTTTGTCTTTCTCGTCCCTCTGGAACACCTATGACATGAATGTTAGTCCTCTTAATATTGTCCCAGAGTTCCCTTAGACTGTTCTCACTCTAATTCTTTTTTCTTTTATCTGTTCAGCTTGGGTGATTTCCTCTAGTCTTTCATCCAGTTCACTGATCTGTTCTTCTGTATCATCCACTCTGCTATTGAGTCCCTCTAGTGAATTTTTCATTTCCAGTATTGTATTCTTCATTTCTGATGGGTTCTCTTTTATATTTTCCAGTTCTTTGCTGACGTTCTCACTGTGTTCATCCAGTCTTCTCCCAATATCACTGGCATCCTTATGAGTTTTTGTTTGAACTCTTTGTCAGGTAAATTGCTTATTTCTGTTTCATTTAGTTCTTTTTCTGGGGTTTTGTCCTGTTCTCTTGCTTGGAACGTATTCCTTTGCCTTCTCATTATGCCTCTTTCTCTGTGCTTATATTTATGTATTAGGTAAGTCAGCTATGTCTCCTGAGCTTGGAGAAGTGGCCTTATGTAAGAGATGCCTTTTGAGGCCCAGCAGTGTGCTTCCCTCTCATCACCAGTCTGAATGATCCAGGAGCGACCCCCTGTGTGGGCTACTTGTGTCCTTCTGCTGTGGCAGTTTTCCTCTTACTGCAGGTACCCAGGGAGTTTAGTCTTTCCCTCCCTGGCCAGCTGTTTGTAAATTGGGTTTGAGGATCCCCAGCACCATTTGCTACAAGGTCTAGTAGCACAGTCCTGTTTCAGCTTTCCTGTTAATTCAGTGTGTACCCAGTGTAGCTGGTTGCTAGGCTCAGGGGCTTACAGTTGCTGTAAGCATCAGGCCTGCAAGGCTATTGTCAGCTCTCTTAGGAGTGCAGCTGAGTGGGGCTGGCCCTAGGCATGGGAGCACTCCATTGTTTCAGGCTTTGGAAGGTGGAGCCAATCCTCTTTGTGGCTGATTATGAAGCACAGGTCTTCTGCCGCTGATAAGCCCCACCTCCCTCAGGTCCACACACACAGACAACACATCCCTGGTCCATGAATACTTCTGAACCCCCTGGAGCATTCCCCAATGCCCCACTGCAGAGGCCCCCACCTCTCCACCAACGCCCCCCACTGTTCACGTGGTCCTCACACAGGCCCTGCCCCACAGAGGCAGACACACTCACCTGCCTGTAGAGGATCAAGGTACCTGGTTTATGCAATCCGACAAGTAGCCTGAGAGCCTGCTGTTGGTGGGACCCATCTCTAGAGCAGGCTTCCTGCCCTGGCTTAACTGGATTAAATCTGTGCTCTAATGGCTGTTGCAGACCCCTAGGCTAACAGGCTAGGGGAAGAACTTCAATGGTGTCTGCCAGCATCTGTGTCAGCATGCCTGTACTAGGTCAAAACAATGGCTGCCATCACAGTCTCGGTCTCTGGAGAGGTCTCATCTCTCACCGAGATGCACCCAGAGTCTACCAGGTGAGTGTCTTTTCACCAAAGGACTGTGCACCTTTCTTTCTGGTGATTTTAGTTTGCTCGCTGAGATGGGTGAATTTGTGTAGGGGCCCTTTAAGAGCCAAGTTTTTTTGGCTTTCAACCAATAGCTTTTCTGGGGGTATTCTCCATTGCAGTTAATAGCCAGTGAAGCCAAATAGTAGGAGACTTATCTCAGTTGTGCTGAGCCTGAAGGATACTTATAGCAGTAATGTATCCCCACTAATGTCCCCACTTCTCCAGGGAGGGCTGTGAACCTCAGCTGTGAAGCTCTGCAGCTCACGAAGTGGCTTTTTTCCTCTCCAGAAGGAATTTCTGCCTCTTCTGCCTCAGTCAGGACTGTCCCTTGTTGTGGGGGTTCTTTTTATCCAGTTTTCAGTTTTCTCTCCAGGGTAATTTTTCCAAGAGTAGTTGTAACCTGGTTGTATTTGTGGAAGGAGGTGAGTTCAGAGTCTGCCTACACTGCCATCTTGATGAGCTCTCTAAAAATTTTTTAAATAAGACATTAAAAATGCATATGCAAGGGGCTGGCCCCGTGGCCGAGTGGTTAAGTTTGCGTGCTCCACTGCAGGCGGCCCAGTGTTTCGTTGGTTCGAATCCTGGGCGCGGACATGGCACTGCTCATCAGACCATGCTGAGGCAGCGTCCCACATGCCACAACTAGAAGAACCCACAACGAAGAATACACAACTATGTACCGGGGGGCTTTAGGGAGAAAAAGGAAAAAATAAAATCTTTAAAAAAAAAATGCATATGCAAGTATAAAATGTTACCCAGAAGATACTAAAAGTTATATGTGCTAACACAATTCTTTAATAAACAAATATTGCACACTCATATAATGTCCTAAAAGTTTAAATTGTGTAGTACTGACAAATACCAGATAGGATTGAACTTGGTAACTACAAAAGGAGTGGTTATTTCAATGAATGCTAGACTTTTACTTTTATTTAATTGAATCAACACAGAGATATATGAAGTTCAATGCAATTCAAATGGGAGGAAGAATTCAAGAAGTCAGGAGATGGGAGAGATGAGTACCAGTAATTCAACATTTATTTATAGAGAAAATAAAATACTAGCTATAAATAATTATTACAAAGACGATTTGAGAATGAGAGAGATTAGTCTGAAATGAAGGATGTTTTGGTGAAGAGAGGAACACTTGCATCTTCTCAGGTAGCTCAGATAGAGATGCATGCCATGGAGGGAAGGACAATGGAAGGAAAGGCCTCAGGAAAGCCATTGAGTCAGAAATGAGCCGGCCCTTGGAGAGACAGGCTGAGGGAGTGGTGATGTAAGACAAAGGGCGAGCCTTAGTTGATGAGACAGGGCTCATATTGGGAAAACAGTTGGACTAAGGAGTCCAAGGTCAGTACAGATTCTCAAGAAGCAAAATAACACAAACATAGTGGTGTATTGAGAAATGATCCCAGGGGCCAGCCCGGTGGCACAGTGGTTAAGCACGCACGTTCCGCTTCTCAGCCACCTGGGGTTCATCAGTTCGGATCCCAGGTGCAGACATGGCACTGCTTGGCAAAAAGCCATGCTGTGGTAGGCGTCCCACATATAAAGTGGAGGAACATGGGCATGGATGTTAGCTCAGGGCCAGTCTTCCTCAGCAATAAGAGGAGGATTGGCAGTAGTTAGCTCAGGGCTAATTTTCCTCAAAAAAAAGAAAAAAGGAAATTATCCCAGCTGTAACCTGCGGGGTCACTGAAGAAGACTCTAGAAGCAGAATGACCCATTGTGGGGATCTCAGACTGCCGCCGGGGTTAGGATTCCACATGTTACCTCGCTCCTCTTCTCTAACAGGGCAATGATGCAACATCATTCATGGGCATCGACATCAGTTCAGAACTTCCATCCAACTGCCCATGAAATACATGGGGATTCCCCTTTCCCTGCCATACATTACTGAGGAGACGGCTGATGGTCCTTTCGGGAAGCCCTGGGAGAATGATTACCCCATGTTCCTACCGTGGGGTCCTGCCCCTGGGCATCAGGCCATCTCTTTAGTTAGGGGTTCCCTGTTGGAACTGGCTAGCTTTCCTAAGCTCTTATTGGGTGTCCCCCTCGGCCTCCTGGTCATCCATCCTTGACTTTTTCCTGTGGCACAGGTGAGTGGCACCTTTGTCAGCTGCCCAACTCTGATTTGCCACTAGAGATGCTGTATTTTGTCTTCAGCTTCATAACTCTCTGAGGGCCCCTGGCTGCCATTCCAGCGTAGCTGGTCATTGTGAAAATCATTCCATTTAGCGCCTGATGGTAAACAGCTCTTGTCCTGTCTCTTCTCTGGTGGGGTTCGGTTGTCCCTCTGCCATCGCCCAGCTGAGTTCTATAACAGCCTTTCATACTGTCATCCCAGGCCTACAGAGGAGGCCACCACTCATGTCCCTGACTCTCTCACCTACACATTTTTACATTTTTATTGGCTTAATAATGACTGTGTCCTCTGGATCCTCTTGGGAAAATAACTACCCAGTGGGTCTTCTGGCTACACAGAGAGTATCCATTCAGCATGCCCCCTTCCCTGAGCCTGTTCATCTCTTCTTCTACCATGGCAATTCTGCCATTTCAACTTTGCAGAGGGGCCCCCTGCTTCCTCCATGCCTGAGATCCTTTCCATGGTATTAAGTCTTGTATCTTGGGAGAGTGTTCCCAAATCAATAATTTTGTCACTATCCAGTCTTATGTCCTGGCTCCCTTGGTCAGGCAGCTTCAGAATCCCATCCCACGTGTACACTCCCAACTCCCACGAGTACATTCTGGGAGGGTCATGCACATCAGGACTGGCATGTCTCCAGATGGGTCATGCTACACTTGGCCTCAGCAGGAAGAGAGCTGGGGTGGGACCCCAGGGTGTTGACTGTGGTGAAGAGGCCTCTGCTATTTCTTCCAGCAACACAGGGTAGGGGAGCTCTAGCTCTTACTAGGGCCACCACGTTTGCAGGCTCAGAAGGAGCATCCACTCAGATGTTCCCATCCCATGTGTCAGCATCCCAGGACTTCCCAACCAGGGCCCTGACCTTGGCGTAACAGACCTGCTTCAGGGGAGCATTTAGCCATTTTCAAAGGTCATGCATTCTGACTTTTACATCTTGGGCTTCATCCCTGGCTTTCTCTCCCTTGCAACTGCGAGAGATTAGAGCTCCTTTTGATGCTACCAAACAGGTCCTCTGGCTTTCACACTTGGCCTCCAACTGCTCATGACTCACCCTCAGCTGTTCTTTCTGAAGCCTAGCAATGGTGCAGAGCAGTAACCATCCTATGCTGTTACTCTTATAACTACTATTCTCCTATACACTCAAATGCTGAAACACTGAACCACCAGCACGTTTCTTTCCACAGTACAGCATCCCAATCAATCTCCAGGAAATGTTTTAACACTTTGACCACCACGTTCCTGGAGCTTTCGGTACTCCATCGGTCATCTGGGCTGCATCCTTATTACCAGCCAGATAGTGAGTGACCCTGTTTCAGCACCTGTCTTATTGCCCACTCTCTGGAACACTCTTGGTACCAATTAATCGTCTGGAAACAGATGCTGAGACAGCGTTTAGGGTGCAAAGTGTTGCTAAGGACCAACACGTCTGAAAGGTAGGGAGAGAGGCAGGACGAGCAGGGGCAGGAGTAAACTACAAGCCTGGCAAAGCCCCAGCCGACCTGGCTGGAACCCTGGGTGGGTGTTGGCTGTCAGAGCCCTCCTAGGGGGTGGCAGAGAGGCCTCCTTGCTCAGCACAAGGGTGGACTGCCTCAGGAAGGCTGGTATCTGGGTCAGGATAGGCACTGGCAGCAGAGGCCAACTGGGAAGAAGCCGAAAGCTGGGAGCTGTCTGCTGACCACTCTCTTGGCCACTAGGCAGCACCTGCTCCCTTGAGGTGCTTCTCTACCAGCTACACCCTCACTGCTAGGGTTCTGAGTACAAATCGGGTTCTGCCAATTAGATGCCCCCCCCCAAGGCGTTTTGGAAAGCAGGAGGGAGGAAGAGGACATCCCTGCTCCTCTTTTGGCTCTCTGGGCTGGCAAACCCAGGAGTGAAAGCACAAGGTGTCCTTGCACAGTGATCCAGAGCCCAACCTGCTGCGTTCTGATCAAGAGGGCTGGACATGGCAGCAGCATGTGGTAACTTCTTGATCTCGATCAGTAATCCCGGATCTTGGCTGTGGGTTTGCGTCCACCAGCTTCCCGGTGCGCAGAGGCGGATGCAGCACCAGCAGCAGTGGAAGGCGATGGACTCCTGCAGAGCTGAGCAGTGTTGGCCTCGAAGGAGGGCCAGCTCTGCACCTTAGGAAATCCGCTAGACTCAGTGGTTCTTAAACTTCTTAAAGTCATTGACATGTTTGACAATCTGATGAGGGCTGGGACTGTCACTGGCACATGGATTCTGAGTAACATTTCAGGACGTTCATGGATACAAGATGCCCATCCATGCATCCTGCCTGGAGCCCACAGAATCAGTTGTCTGAGCAAAGTGGTGCTCAGGCTTTTCTGTACAGTGATAGGCAAAGAGGGGCGCAAGCAGGACTTAAGACAGGACTTACTCGACTCTAGCCTCTCTTTGAACCAATAAAAAATGGACTTCTCTGCACTGTAATCTTAATTTTATAAATAAAGGTATTTATTATATTTATAATTTTATAAATGAATGTATCATTAACTTTAAATGTTGGCTTGGAGTTTAGAGAAGCAAAACTTTAAAAACATTTTGGATAGACTTTATCAAAGTTTTATGATTCATCACTTATATCTCTATCTCTGTCTATATATCTATAGTACTAAGTATAAATATGCTAAAGGAATGAAAACCGCATAATCTAGACCTCCAACACTCAAATCTACTCTATATTTATGACTTTAACAGCAAAAACTTCCAATGTTTATTTGAACTGTTTCTATTTGGTTACAGATGTTCAGAAATACACTCTATGAGTCTTGCTCTATGATCAAGAATTGTTTCATGATGAAGAATGATGACACGAACAGTTTTTCACCAATCTGCTCCCTGTGTCTGTTTGTTTGTTTATTGTTGTTGTTATCTTCATCATATCAGTGAAGTCACACAGAAATTGTCTTTCTCTGTCTGACTTATTTCACTTAGAATAACACCCTCAACTTCCATCCACGTTGTCGCAAATGGCAAGATTTCATCTTTTTTATGGCTGTTCTATTCCATTGTATATTTATACTGCATCTTCTTTATCCATTAATTCATCAACAGGCATACAGAAGTCAAAATATAATGATGTACACCTAAAATCTATATAATATTATAAACCTGTGTAACCTCAATAAAAAGAGAATCATTTTTCTAAGAAATATCCTAAATTTCCAGCACCTGAATAAAGAGCAGCTTTCACATGCATGGGAAATAAATTTACTTCAGTGATCATTGTAAATTTTTCACTATCAAAACCTTATTTGAAGGTTTTAAGGTATTTAGTACAAGAAAAATACTATTGTATAATTTCCCCAAGCTCACATTTCCTAAGGGAAGAATGCAGGCATTTAAGTAAATGACATCTTAGTCTCATTTCCATTTTATAAGCATCTTCACATGAGATGCAGTGTTCATGCCACAGTAATTTCATTTTGATGCAGTAAAAATTCCATTTTAAACACATTGTGAGAATTTCCTACTATTGCAAATTTACAAGATGGGTTAAAAACTAAGTCTCAAAGCTAGAACATTTCTAATTCGTATTCTGAGGAGGTGGGACAGCCATCAGCAGGCCTGACCTGAATTCCTGTTTCTGATACTTCACACACCCTGGGTCTTGGGCAGACTTTCCAAGTTCAAAATGTCCTCGTCTCTAAAATGTCTCCAATTTTTTGTCTTGAGAACTTTGTGATGTTTTATTAGATTTTATTTGAATGATTAGAATACAGTATTGAAATGTTCAAGTCTCAAAACATTTTAGCAGCTTTATTAAGGTATAATTGACATGCAGAAATTGCACATATTTTGAAAGGGGATAATTTGATAAGTCTTGACATTTAACTTGAGGTACCAGAGTTTGGGACTTTTAGAATCCGATGGGATCAAAATACAGGTAACTGTGATTGCTGTAAAATCACAGATATAATGATGTCATAAACTGTTCGAGGGGGAAAGGACCTGAGAGTGGCTGATGGGCGTCACTTCCGTATGGATGAGACTGTGTTGGCGGATGTGGCGCGGATGTGGGAGGCCGTAGGAGGTTTGGGTCTGATCTCAGCTCCGCCATAGGAAACTACAACGGAAAGTTTCCAGGGTGTTGTTGAAGCAGTGAGGAAACATTTTTTTTTTTAAAGCCCCATAGCAAAAAACAACCATAAAATAAAACCTGTCACCTTGCAAAACTCCGTAATTTTCAGTAAATAATGCTGCTGAAAACCACAACAGAGCCCCTACAATAAATCCTAAAGCAGCAGTCTCCACGATGCGAAACGGGTCGGGACTGACAAGCGTTTGTAAAAATATTTACAAACCTTTATAAGCATTTCAAGTCTTCGACTGCCCTCCTCCCCCTGCCCAGCCATCGGCTAAGCCACCACCATCTCTCAGCCAAGCCCTGCGGCAGCCTCCAAACTAGCTTCCAGTTCCAGGCTTGGTCCCTAATGCCTGTCTCCTCTGAGCAGCCAGTGCTCCTCACCGAAATATACGTCAGGGCTTGTCACTCGCCTCTCAGAGCACTAAGAACAGACCCACGCCTCCCTCCGCCCGGGTCTCAGACCGCAACCACAAGCTCGGCTCTGCCAACCACAGGACCTTTGCTCTGGCCACGTGGACCTTCTTCCTATTTTTCAAAACCAAACCCGGTTATACCCGCCTCCTCCCGCCTTCCCCCTGAGTGTCCTGTCTTCTGGAAAAGATCCACTCAGACCTGGACCTGGTTAAATACCCTTTGTCACTCAGGCCTCCGCTCACCTGTCCTCAGGTACCCGCCAGGACGCTCGCATCCCCGTAGTCTTCACCTCTTCTCCTCATCATGTTCACCAACACGCACTGAGTGTGGATTAGTGCCTGACACACAACTAGAGTTCAAAGATGTCAGCACTCGCACAGGAGACAAGGATGAAGGAGAGCCTTTGTGGGTGAGATGGATGCAGCCTTTTTTAGGTACAATGATTTCTAATCATTCATGCACAAAATATTGATTGAGTGCTTATTTTGTGCCAGGCACTATTGTAAGTGCTGAAAATTTAAAAGTTAACAAATTCCTTATAGGACTCCCATTCTCAGTAAGTGCACAGTATAATTGATGGCTGGAAGGGTTGTGCAGAAAAGGAAAGGAAGGAAAGGATACCGGAGGTGCTAGGTGGGAGGAGAGGGTTGCAGTTTATGTCCAGTGCTCAGGGACTGTCTCCGTGAGGGTGATGTTTGAGGAAAGACCTGCAGGAGGTGAGAGTGTGAGCCTGTGGGTGGCTGAGGGAGGCGACCCGCCAAGGGAACAACTGGCCGTGCTGAGCCCTGAAGATAAGGGCTCCAGATCGTGTGGGTTTCTTGCCCCTCTCTTTGTATCTGCTCCCTGACTCTGCCTCTTCATTTCTCCCTCATGGATTTTAACAAGCCGCGGTTGATAGCAGCAACAGGAGCATCTTTATTTCAGAACAAGTGCTGGTGTGATAGCTTAGATAAACAACATGATTAATCCTGACATTCAAGATGTTGTGGTTTTGGCAAAGAGCCAGTACTTTCTACAGTTTTCAGGAATATGCTCGTTGTGCGCTGCCTCATAAAGTATCTCTCAAAATGCTACAGAAAGTAAAACTTTAACAACACCCAAAATGAAGACTGGCAGTCTCATTAATATCAAAATCTTGAGAGTAATGAAAATAAACAAAGATGAGCCTAAACATTTCACGAAACACCCACAAAAACTTGAAACTACCTGAAAAATTAAGTGAAATTGGCAGTCTTTCTAAATCCCAACGCACTGCTCCTGACACAAAGGAGCAGAGGTGGCACAAAGTAGAAATTTGCATGAGATCCCCCATCCCTTAAGTGCTGAGCACCACTTACCCAAAGTACCCCCTCTGGCCACTCTTCTACCCATCAAACTCCATCTTCTATATTCAGATACAGCAGATCCCAGACTTTAAAAATTTGGAGAAGAAATGGGATAAAAAGTGATGGAGAAAGAGAATGAGTGTGGTGTGTGGCTAACAGGCAGGTGCACCTTGGAAGATGAGGCAGGAGGTAGGCAGCAGGCTCTGAAATAATTTGTAGACAAGCAACGTGGGGTTTCTCATTGTCAGAGTTTACATACACTCAGAGCTTGAAAGACACAGAAATTAGGGTCTGAAAGTGGTACATCTCCATAAATCACAGAGGGCAGAACCGAGATAAATTCAGAACCAGATCGGCAGCTATTGGGGTATGCCCAGAAGGAGACGTTACCACACGGGGATGGAGAGCAGGCACCCAAAGCATTCCCATACGCTGGCTGAGCGCGTCTCGGCTTGTTTTGGTAAGGAGAAAAAAATGTATGATGAGATTAAGACATTGGCACTTCTCTACAATGTCGGAGGGAAAGAATCTAGAATAATCAGTTCAGTATAAACGAGTCATCAAAAATCATCCAGCAGGTAGAGAAAAGGGGTAACCCAGAAGAGAAAATCAGTCCAAACTCACACAGGGGAAAACTGAGCTAACTCAGGGAGTAGAAAAAATTAACTTTCATTAATATTCCAGGAGATTCAAGAAGATATTACATCCGCAGGATAAGTCAGAGTGCTATTACAGGAACAATCAGAGAACAAAAGGCTTTTAGAGATAAAATATGCTTGTAACTCTTTAAAGATACAGCAGGATTGAAAAGTAGAGTCAGGGAGATATTTCAGAATGAAAAAAAAAAATTAAGAAGGAGAAGAAGGGAAATATGAGCCTGATGGTAAAATCTGTGCCACGCCACGTCCGACTGATGCCACCCCCAAAGAGCAAACAGAAGTGAAGAAGTTGAGAAAGAAAGAATACCAGCGACTCGTCCAGCACATCTGATGAAGAGCACGGATTTTCAAAGACAAGGAAGAGGAAACTTTACAGACTCATCTTTGGAAATGTCCTAGAGAATTTTGAGATTAACAAGAGAAAATGGCAGCTTCCAAAGAGAAAAAACTACCATCCGTACACGACCAAGAAAGGGGCTGGCATGGAGCGGCTCGTCAGCGCACTCTGGAGTGGTTTGACCTTGCCCTGCGCCAGACTACATCATCAATCACAGGCAAGGTGAAAGTAAAGACATCTGCGACATGGAATAATTCAGAAAATGTAGCCTGTTTTATAACACTACCTGGAGATGTTGTAAGGGGATATTATTCAGGAGTAAAAGATAGAGTCTGATGCATACTGTCAATAAGTTAGGGGATACATTTGAGGTCACGTTAGAGACGTGTATTTCTCTTTATTTTCTTTCTTGAGAAAGAAAAAGGCAGCTAGAAATTCACAGGAAAAAATTAAAATTCTACCATGGCATAATTTTAAGCAATTGATAGGAAAAAAGTCCTTAAAGGAAAGAACTCATGTGATGTTGACGCTTTGAACATCATCTTTGGTAACGCAGCTGTCCTAACACTAGGCTGCAGAGCGAGGTGTGTCCTCTCCTCCGTAGACTGTGTGAGCTGCCCTGACACCACACAGCCGGAAGTATAGACTCTGGGACCAACCACAGAGATCTAAACCCGGCTCCGCCCTTCACTCTCTGGGAAACCTCGAGAAAGTCACTTAAACCCTTTTGTTGTTGTTTAACATCAAAAATGAAATTTATTTCAAATATACAGTTTTAATATTTTTAGAAAACACTCTTTTCTTTCTTGTGAACAAAAATCTTGTCTTTTTTTAAAGCATGGATTTGTCCACATTATTTTTTTAATTCCCTATTGTAATTTTTAAAAATTAAAGGATTTAATTTCCTCTCTCCCTCTTTCATCTTCTTTCATATTTTCTAGACTTTTGAGCGTTTTTCTTAAGTGGATTATATGACAAAAATAATTTATGAAATATTGTACTTACTGATACCTAAATATTAATTTTGAAAGGATATTGAGTAGTAATTTTTATGCCATTCTATGTTAATTTAATAGATTCAATAAACTGGTGCAAGCCAGTGATGAGGAGGAGAAAACGAAAGTCTAAATCCGTGTGCCGTACAACACTGACGCGTTAGGTGCCGTCTGTCAAGATCCTGAGGAACTCGCCTCTATTTCATAGGGGTTTTTTTTGTAATTTAAAACTTTCAGAACAAAGAGAAAAACAAAACTTTCTGAAATATTTTTACTGGACAAAGCTAGGGAAAATGGTATCTAGACAAAAACAGAATCTGTAAAACCTCTCACTGTCACTAATGGAATATGCCACTAATGGAATATGGCAAGAAAATAAATAAAAATCTAAAAAGCATTGGAAAGGAGAACAAAGCTGACATTTTTTGCTTAAGGGTGACTGTCTACACATCTAGAGGAAACAACTAAAAATTTAGTAAAGCCAAAGAGTTCAATAAAGTAGTTCAACGTCAGCTTAGCCTAGAAAAGCAGTAGGTTTCAAACCTATGAACTGATCAAAGAATCAGATACATTTCTTTGTATATACAAAGTAGATAGACACGTGTAACTAGACAACAGACAACAATGGAGACTCAATATTTTAAATAATCTATAGCAATTCCCCTCAAATTAATCCATAGCCTCAGTGCTCTTTCAATCAAAATTTCACTGCAGGTGGAGGGGGGTGGTGGGAACTTGACGCAAATGGTCCTAAACTCCATCTAGAAGAGTAAATCCTAAGAAGGGCTGTGACGTTTTCTGAAATAAACCACATGAGTAATCAGTGACCGCAGTGACTGGAAGTGGGCTGCTCCCCCTTCGGACTCATTCCTACAGAAATAAGTAAACTCCAATGGCTTCATATAAAAGGACGCCCACTGCTATACTTGGTAATAGTAAGAAAATTGGACATTATCTGAATGCCTATCCACACTACGTTGGATGAACTAATTATGACACATCCACTCTCTGGCCTTCCATCCTTCCTCTGAAAAGAATAATGTCTGTGAGGTGCACTGGAAAACACTCAGATGACATACCTAAGGGTATGCTAGCAGAGAAGAATAGCAGGAGGCATACTTAGGAGTGAAAAAAAATCAAGCTACAAAACGATATATAGAGCCGGATCACACTTTTTAAAAATATTTTATGTGTGAACATAAGTATTTCTATGTGTATATAGCTATGTTTGCATGTGAATACCAAAATGTACAAGAACCCACGCCAGACTCCTGGGGAGCGAGCGAAGTGGAGGGATGAAGGGGGATCTTCCCCTTTTAACTAAATACATTTTGTATTGTTTCACTTAATTAATTCAGGGGATATTTTGTAATCTTTTAATGATGAAAAAGGAAATTTTCAATTATTCAGTAATTTTAAAATATTTTTCTATGTACAAATATAATCACTTGCTATTCACGGGTTCATTTTGTAACTTGGTAGCTTTGGCCAGGTCTGACAAGCAACTCGACAACTTCCACGGACAAAATCCCCTGCATCTACGCTTGATGGCAGTAAAGCCGGCAGAGGATAATTCTGATTTTCCAAAATACGCCTCCATTACATACACGCACAAACACACAACGAGCCCAGAGCTTCCTGTTTTAGATCACGGTTCTATAACGCCCTCTTGAGTTCTTTCTAAAGAAATCTCTAGAGATATGCAAACAGTTTACAGAAACACCTCAATTACTGATAGCATGGATGTTTCCCAAAGCCAAAAGCCAATGTTAAGAACTGGAAGAACAAAAATATTTATTGGATAATCAGGAAAGATTGTTCAAATGATGTTAAAATAACTTGAGAAGTTTATTTTGTGAAAAAAATTGTAGTTCTTTGACTTAGATGTTAATATGATAGTAGAAATTAAACCACAACTGACTGTTCACCTATGAAGAAATTATACTATATTTGAGCTGACATGATGGCAAAGAGAGATTTCCTATAAATTAATTTTCAGTGGTCCCTAAATGAGAACACGAAGACTGAGGAATGCCATCACCCTCCTGGGAGAAAGTGTTGAGGAAGAATGAATAAAAGTATTTTTCCTTTACTTTTTTAGCTCATCCTGGCTTTTTAACTTTTAAAAACCCTTTTGTTCTGTTTTTGGGAACTGGAGAAAAGTTAAGACATTGAAGAAAGATGGCAGATATTGAATAAATATAAGCTGAACAATAGTTTATCCTTTGCTAAAATATTTCTTGTTAAATGTTGTAACTTTGAAAACGGGTCATCTAGCAAGGCCATTTCGCCAGTCACTAAAAAGATACTAAGGGAAATAGTAAGTTGTGTGTTTACTCCTAAAACTATCACAGGGATGCCAGATTTTCCTGGAAGTGGCTCTTTCTAATATTCCCATCCCACAACCTCATTTCCTCATGCTCACTTTATTTCAGCACAAGCCATCTTTCTGCCCAGCTGACCTAGAATGATTCTACCTATATGTGGCAGGTAGCACCTTTGCGTTTCCACGTACTTATTTTCTGAAAATCCAGTGATCTAGTAGCCTTTATCACAGGTCCTCATCCCTCAAAACACTGAAACCCACGCTTTCCTTGTGGCTGTGTGTGGTGGTCGTGGCTTCCACCACCCTGGGATCTCTTCTTTCCCATCGATGCCTGGGCACTCGGTTCAGTGTCTTCTCCAGCCTGCAGAAGACACCTGACAGAGAGGTGTTCCCAGAGGCTGCTACCCCTCACCACTTCACTTCTTGATGCACCCAGGGAACGTGGTTAGGAGGTAGCAGAACAGACTGTATGCAACAGATCCAGTCCAGCATCCTCACATCCCAGATCCTTCAGACTCTCTTCTACTGCAGTGGTTCTCAAAGCATGGTCCCGGGCCGGCAGCAGCAGCATCACCCAGGAACTTGTCAGAGATGCCTGTTCTCAGGCCTCACCCCAGACCTGCTGTATTAGAAACCCTGGGGAAAGTTGTGGCTTAACAAGGCCTCTGGGTGATTCTAGAGAACACTGTTCTATAGCATTCCAGGGAGTTCTGCACTCTGTGCTCACTGACTCCCCACCTCCACTGAGCACACACAGATTGAGTCACCAGCTAAGCCGGTGGCTGACACATTCCCAGCTCTCCAGCCAACGCATTAAATCTCAAATCCCATGAAGGACCCACATCAGTGACTCAGGCCCCAGGTTTTGCCATTCTGTCATTTTGGGCCTAATCCTACTGGAATCCGCTTCTATGCACATCTGGATTCCTGTTGATAAAGATTGATGGGGCACACCTTGGGTGGATAAGTTACCTACCCCATGAGCGGGACTTTTACTTCTCCAAGGAAATCACGTTTGTGTGTCCAGAGGAGATAAAGATTGTTGGAAGGTAGGTCCTGAGCAGCACAATCAGTGATGGGAAAGCGCCACAGGTGCAGTCGCTCGCGGGAAAGCTTTGAGGCGGGGAAGATGGGTCCTTCAGATGGGAGAGGGCGTCTGCGTCTGAATGCAGGAGGAGGATCAGGTGCATTGGGAGGTCCAAAGATCTCGGCGTCACCAAAGTCTGCCCAAATGTCACCACCCCACAACTCAGAGTCCCCCTCCTTGTCCCCTAGCTCCTTAGCTGAGCATGAGACACCTGGAGCGTGGGGCACGGTGCTGCAATTTTTCAGCTTACACACATGGCTGTGGGCTTCAGCCTTAGCACTTTGTCCCCCGTAACCGGAGGTGATAGACTCCTCCAGAGCTGCCGGTGCGGTTCCCTATCTTCCACTCTCAGCTGGTCCTTCCTAGCTTTGAATTTCCTCTGTCTGTGCTCTGAGAATACCCAGGAAAACCAGCTCCTCCATGATTTGCATGATCACTGCTGTCGTCATAGCAACCAAGTGCCACAGCCATTTGATCTCCCAACCTACTGTTCTCCACAGCCATCCATCCAAGACCTCCCTAGGGATAAGTGGCCAAAGGGGCATTGCGGGGGGCCGTGAAGCAGCTTACAAAATTCTCTGTGAGTCAATCCACCCCAGCCTCGCTTCTCATTAAGATAATTGTGCTTACCTGGCTTCTGATGCAGAAGCACACCACCTGGCTTCTAGGATATCAGGATCCTCTCTTCCCCATCACGACCACAGCACCCAAGTCTACCTCACCATTGACAATGAGCACTACTGCACTTTATAGTGATGCTTATGCCATCTCAGTGGTGCATTCCTTACTAAGCTAGTATGTGGAGCGTCCTCTGGGTCTTTCCCCAAAAGGCAGAAGCCCACATCAGTTCCTTATATGTGGGGTCAGAGCTATCAGAGTGGGAAGGCCAAGTGGAAACCTCCCCCCAAGATGGAAAAACATGGAAAATCGAAGAGAATACGGGAAGTCCTTGCTATGCGTGGTCCTGATGTGCATAAGTTTTAGGTACCACATTTTAGTTAAACATATCCGTCTCCCAATGTTTTAATCAGGGTTCTCCAGAGAAACAGAACCAACAAGATGTGAACATACATGCGTGTGTGTATAGATAAGGAGATGGATAGAGAGATGAGAGATGAGAGAGAGCTTTATTTTAAGGAATTGGCTCATGTGATTGCAAGGGCAGGCAAGTCCAAAATCTGCAGGGCAGCCTGGCAGGCTGGAGACTCAAGGAAGAGCTGATGTTGCGGCTGAAGTCCAAAGATGTCTTGAGGCAGAATTACTTCTTCTCCAGGAAATTACAATCTTTGCTTTTAAGGTCTCCAACTGGTTGGTTGAGGCCCACCCACATTATGAAAGGTGGTCTGCTTTACTCAAAGTCTAGAGATCTAGATGTTAATCTAGTCTAAAAATACTTTCACAACCACATATAGCCTGGTGTTTGACCAAATACCTGGGTACCATGGCCTAACCAAATTGACACATAAAATTAACCATTAAACCCAACAACACAGTTCAGTCCTCAGTTCCACAGAATATTAACTGGGAGTAATTGTTTGAAGGGCAAACAGTGCTACTATCTCTTTGGTTCACAAGTCACGACATAGATAATAGATGGGCATCATGGTGAGTGACCAATCACGTCACTTCTTTCAAACCCTGTTGGTGGTTGGTCACCATGCATCTGCTATTCAGTTCATGCACAGACAGCAAAGTGTGCAGAAAAAGCATTTGACAAAATTCAATACACTTTAATGATTAAAAACAACAACAACAAACTAGGAATAGAAGGGAACTTGCTCAACCTGACAAAGGACATCTAGGACAAGCCTGTAGCAACATCACAGGTAGTGGTGAGAGACAGAAAGCTTTCCCTCCAAGATCAGGGAGACGGTGAGGATGTCCACTGTCACTGTTTCTGTTCTAAACTGTACTGGAGGTTCCAGCCAGGGCAATTAGGCAACAAAAGGGAATTAAAATCCTTCATATCAGAAAGGATCTGGGTAGACATTTCTCCAAAGAAGATATACATGTGGCCAATAAGCACCTGAGAAGAGGCTCAACATCAGAGATCACCAGAGAAGGCAAATCAAAGCCACCATGAGATACCACTTTACACCACTAGGATGGCTAGAATCAAAAGGACATAGAGGAACAGGTGTTGGCAAGGATGTGAAAGAATCTGAATGCTCATAGATTGCTGGGGGAAATGTAAGATGGTGCAGCTGCTTTGGGAGACAGCCTAGCAGTTCCTCAAAAGATTAAACATAGTTTCCATATGACCCAGTAATCCCACTGCTAGGCATATACCCAATTAAAATAAAATCCTACACCCACACAAAAACTTGTACACAAATGTTTATAACAGCATTATTCATAGTAGCCAAAAAGTGGAAAACCCCAATGCCCACCAATGGATCACTGGATAAGCAAAATGTGGTCTGTCCATACAACGAAATATTATTCAGCCATAAAAAAACGAAGTACTGATGCTTGCTACAAAATTGACAAACTTGAAGACATTACACTAAGTAAACAAAGCCAGACACAAAAAGTCACATACTGCATGATCCCATTTTATATGAAATGTCCTGAATATGAAAATCATAGAGGCAGAAAGTATATAAGTGGTTGCCTAGGGCTGGGGGCAA
Source organism: Equus quagga (assembly GCF_021613505.1). Taxonomy (NCBI): domain Eukaryota; kingdom Metazoa; phylum Chordata; class Mammalia; order Perissodactyla; family Equidae; genus Equus; species Equus quagga. The sequence goes on from NC_060275.1 coordinate 2,829,226, forward strand.
GGGGAGAAGTGAAGAGTGGCTACTAATGGGGATATAGTTTCTTCTGAGATGATGAAAATATTCTCAAGTTAGATTGTGGTGATGGTTGCACAACTCTGTGGTTATACTAAAAAACGTTGAACTATATACTTTAAGTTGATTAATTCTGTGGTTTATGAGATATGTCGCAAGAAAGCTGTTATGTAAAAAGAGATTCAGGGACCCAGTACATCAGTGAAATTTGCAGTCCAGTAGCCTGAGTGTCCCAGGACATCCCTGGCCCCATTAGTAAACCCGGCAGGAAGCTAAGAGCAAATGCACCCATCATGTAGTCCACACAGGTGAGCCTGGCATACTAGGCACAGAGCAGAGGGGAGAAGGATGGTGACTGAACCTGGAAGGGCAAGTGGAAGTTTCCAGCACAATAACCCATTGGAGGTTCTGAAATCAATTTAGTGCACTGTGATCAATGGTTGTTAAGTGATAGAACAGCCTAGAACTGATTACAGTGGAGTAGACTGAATCACAGGTTTTGAGATTAAGTATTATGCCCTGAAATTCCATTTAGTCATGGTGCTGTGTATGTGTGCACGTGTGAATGTGTGTCTGTGCATTGCAATGTGAACTATATTTCTTACTGTGGGTCATGGTCAAACAACTCTTGGAACCACTTGTTTTATACGGTTTTTGAAGATATTTATTTATGGACATGCCTAACTCTCTAAGCACTAAAAAAGATCTAACAAATCAGTGAGTAACCACAGAAAGCTATTTTAAGATTACAATTAAAGAGTAATTTTTTTTTTTTTTTTTGAGGAAGATTAGCCCTGAGCTAACATCTGCTGCCAATCCTCCTCTTTTTGCTGAGGAAGACTGGCCCTGAGCTAACATCTGTGCCCATCTTCCTCTACTTTATATGTGGGACGCCTACCACAGCATGGCTTGCCAAGCAGTGCCTTGTCCGCACCCAGGATCCAAACCAGCAAACCCCAGGCCGCCGAAGCAGAATGTGCACACTCAACCGCTGCGCCACTGGGCCGGCCCCAAGGGTAATTTTTTATTAATTCCACTTACAAATAGCCTGAAATAAGTTGAAATAGTGAATATAATTACTTTATAAAGTTTTTAAGGATCTTCTAAACGACAGTTCTGATGTAAGTGACAGCACATAAAATGTTCCTGAATCATGTTTTTATCACTCTAGCCAAGCCTCTGTGAGACCCTTTGGCCCGTCTTACTAGAGCTACATTGATTTAGACATCATATCGTCACTTTCTTTTCAGGGAATCATTCTCTAGCAAAATAAAGCTAAAGCAATGAGCTCAGGTGAATACGGGATCTTGTTGAATGTATTTTTAATAAATAATGGATTTTCCGCAATTGACTTCCTAAAGACCTAAGCCTCTCCTCTGTCATTCACATCTAACTAATGCACAATCTTTGCTTTAAGTAGCTCCCAGTCTTCTGTTAACAGCGAACAAGGGCCTTTGGTTCTTAGCATCACTGGAAGGAAGAACAAGTGTTGGCAATTGAAAGATACGGTTTGCCAAAGAATGTGGAATCGCAAAACACAGTGCAGTGCTTCTCGAACTTGATGTGTGTCAGAGTTTCCTGGAGGGCTTGTTCACACACAGATCACTGGGCCCACCGCAAGGGGTCCTGATTCAGCAGCTCGCGGGTGGGGCCCAAGATCTGCATTTCTATCCAATTTCTAAGCAGACGAGACTGTCCCTGCTGATCCGGGGACCATACCTAGAGGCCCGCTGATCTAGCGCGCTATTTTATCTCATCACTTTTTTGAGAGAGTGAATCTTTTGTCATCCCTTTCTATTTTACTCTTCTGGCCACAATTCACACAATTGAATCGGTTTGTTAAACTTAACTGTAACAAAATAATTCTTTTTCTTAATAGTTTTTTTATTGTTTTTATTTTTCCTTCTCCCCACAGCCCCCCAGTACATAGTTATATATTCTAGTCGTACGTCCTTCTAGTTGTGGCATGTGGGATGCTGCCTCAGCATGGCCTGATGAGTGGTGCTAGGTCCACACCCAGGATCCAAACGGCAAAAGCCTGGGCCACCGAAGGAGAGCGCGCCAGCTTAACCACTCAGCCACAAGGCTGACCCCGCAAAATAATTCTTAAAAAAGAGCACTGACCTATTAATTATTAATTCTAAGTTATAATTGTGTAAATATGACTCTATGACTCTTAAGATTTCCCCAAGGGTAATATTTTTAAGACAAAATTTCAATTGTTGCACTGGAATAAGTCAAAATGCACAATATAATTTCTAATTTTAAGGACCTTCTAAATGGTATTTCCCATCTCAAACACATTTGATCCCTGCCTCTACCTCCTCTTGTGTCACAGTGCCCTTGCTCATGCTGGGTGAGGAGTTCTCAGCTAAACCCAGACGCTGCCGTCCATCTGCTGTGCTTGCAACATGCCTGCGAGTTGAAGAGTTAAATCTTCCACAGTAGCTACAAGAAAAACTGCTACTGAACAGGAAATTTCAGTTTTTCTCTTCTATATAAATAATCTGAAGATAGTTCTACTTCTGACAAATTAAGATTTGTTTCTTCAGATTTTGCTCATTAATAATTCTTGTCGAAAATCAGTAAATTATGGTGTTGGCCTTCTCTATAAATAATTGCAAGGTGCTTGCTGGCCCAAAAATAGCCCTCAACATCACAGACCGTCACGGGGAGAATGAAAATCCAGCTTCACACTTGGCTCCAGTAAGATCTTCCCGTTTGGCTTGACCAATTACACAGATTAAAATTTCATCTAAGATTTCGTTATTGATTATATAGATATTACATTTTGTATGGTTCATGGTAAATTTTCACAATTGACGAATATAGTTTGAATTAGTGAAAATATGGCATGAAATTCATTTTCAGGGAAATTCAGTTTCATTATTTCCAAATATGCCTCTAAGCTTTTCTTGCTTCCAGCTTTATCCCTTTTCTTATCTAATTGTTCCCTGGGTAAAGAGTGGTTTTCCTAACAGAAAATATAAAACATTCTTTTGCACTTAACCCTCTTGTCCTCAGGATGAACTCCAAACTCCCCAGCGAGGGTCACGGGTCTCTATAATCTTCGTCTCGTCTCTCGACTCGTCTCCATCAGCTTTAACCCCGCACAGCACTGAGGCAACCTCCTTCATATTATTCCTCCAGCTCCTTCAGCTCATCACGCACTCTCTAACTCTCAATCACTTGCTCGCTGCCAGCCATCCTTGAAATCTCAGTTTATAGCACGTGACTCCAGGATGCACCCTCTCAGCCTGGTCCGGGGTCGGTGCCCAAATCGTATTCTCCGGAGCCCTTGGACGGCGGGGAGAAGTTTCCCTCAACCCTCTTACAATCCCTGGCTGGGTCTGGAAACTAAACTCGCCGAGAGAGATTAACAGGAGAAAGGCAAACAAATTTATCTAAGATGGGCTACATGACGTGGGAGACTTCATAAGGATGTGAAGACCTGAGGATTTCTGCTCGGTTTGATGAAGGGTGGGCAGCCGTGGAGGGACAGGCGAGGGAGGGGTGTGGGGGAGTCTGGTGAGCCGGGGAGCTTAGCCAGGCCTGTGTGCTTCTGTATCTTTGTCTTCAGTGATAAGGATGCTCCTGTCCTCTGGGTCTAGGGAGGGCCCCTCTCACACGAGGGTTCCGTGGCCTGTTTCTGGGAAGAAGCTTGATACAGGGAGATGGTCAGAGAGACCCTCCTGCTTCTGCCATTTCTCTCAAATTCTTCAGCTTAACATATTCAACACACCAAGCTGCCACATTTTGGGGTAATATGTCCGAAGCCCCATCACCATCTCTGCTTCTTCTCTCAAACAACCTGTCACCCTGGCTGGCCTACGTAGTTGTTAGAACGTTTCTCCACATTTGGAAGGGATTGTTCCTAACTTACTTACCACTGTGCCTCCGGTGCCTAACAGAATGTCTGGCGCTTGTTAAGTATATGCTGAATGAGTGAGTGAATTGAGTACATGATGAATCTCTAAATGTTAACAGTATCCCACAAAGGTCTTACTGGGCCTATTAAATGACTACGAAAAGTTCACTTTTTAATCACCATGTTGACTTCTGATGAATGTCTTTCTGAAAATTGGTTTCTTATCTGGAAAACCTATATGTCCCCCTTATTGGTCGTGTTATCTTGAGTAAACTCCTCAGCATCAGAGAAGGAGGAGATAAAACTTCAATGCTCTCTGAGTTAAATTTTGTCCATTTTCTGAAATTTCTTAAGTAGTGGGATCCAGATGAGAAAGAACTGTGTGTATCTACTTATGTGCTTAGTTCCAGCAAGAGAAATTATCAGCAATTTCTGAGACATAGCAGGTCACCTTGAAAGCGACCTTTGCTCCATGGACAGCGCCTCCTAACCTCCTTCATGGCCTGGCTCACACCCAACCACGACCACCTTTGTAAGACACCTGGGTAAAGACTGCACTGCTCTTGGCTGGCGGGAACAGGCCCGTGACCCTGACGGGTCCCTTAGGGTGCACCCTGCCCCAAGTGCTTCCATTATTCCCTGTGCGTAGGCTCTGTGGGGAAGCTGTGCTCTGAGAAACAGTTAATGGTCCCTCTGATTGGTACAAACATACGTAGAGTCAAGTCAGTAACCGCTGGCTTGAGGAAAGGGAGTACAGTTCTCCTGGGATCCTCCCAATGTCACTTGCCTTGCAAAGCCGATAGCTGGGAAAGGGGGGTGAGTTTGTTTAGAAGACAAGAAAGGAGTCAAGAAATAGATCTTCTCCCTTTTTTCTATCTGTTTCTGATTTTTTTAGTATCAGGTTTATTGGGAATACTTACATATAGTAAAATTCACCCTTTTAAGTGTATAGTTCTATGAACTTTGATAAAAGAAATATAGTTGTGAAACTATTACTATAATTAAAATATAGACAATTTTCATCACCCTACAGTGTTCCCTTCCATTCCGATATAGTCAGTCACTCCCACCACGTGCAGCTCTTGGTGAGCACCGATCTGATTCCAATTGTATAGTTTTGTCTTTTCAGACTGTCATGTAAATGGGGTCCCGTATCCTATACCCTGCGAGTCTAGCTTCTTTCACTTCACATCGTGACTCTGAGATTCACCATGTTGTTGAGTGTGTCAGTCGTTCATTCCTTTTACTGATAGGTAGTATCCCGTTGTGTAAGTGAACCACAGTTTACCCGTTCACATTGATGGATAGTTGGGGTATTCCAGTTTGGGTCTATTGTGAATAAGCTACTATAGACTTTTACATAGGCATCTTTGTGTGGACGTATGTTTTCAATCATCTTAGGTAAATACCTAGGAGTTGTATTGGTGGCTGAGTAGTAAGCATGTGTTAACTTTGTAAGAAACAGCCAGACTGTGCTCCACAGTGGATGCTCCAGTTTGCATTCCCTCCAGTAGTGGATGAGGGTTCCAGTGCTCCACATGCTCACCAGCATTTAGTGTTATCAGTTTATGTTTTTTAAATGTTTATGGCATTTTCATTGATGTAACATTATCTCCTTTTGGCTTTAATTTTAATCTCTCTAATGACTAATGACTTTGAGCATCTTTTCATGTGCTTGCCGTCCATATTTTTTCTTTGATCAAGTGTCCAAATCTGCCCCTCTGCTCTGCTTTATATTTGTTTTCATATTATTGAGTTTTGAGAGTTCTTTATATATTCTGATTACTAGACTATTGTGTTTTTTTATTATATATGTTTTTTACAAATGTTTTCTCCCAGTCTATTGCTTGTCTTTTTATATTCATTTATTAGTTTATTTTATTTATTTATTTATTTATTTTGAGGAAGATCAGCCCTGAGCTAACTAACATCTGCCACCAATCCTCCTCTTTTTGCTAGGAAGACTGGCCCTGAGCTAACATCCATGCCCATCTTCCTCTACTTTATATGTGGGATGCCTGCCACAGCATGGCCTGCCAAAGTAGTGCCATGTCCACACCTGGGATCAGAACCAGTGAATCCCGGGCCACTGAAGCAGAAAGTGTGAACTTAACCACTGTCCCATCAGGCCAGCCCCTTTATATTCTTAACAGTGTCTTTTGAAGAGCAGAGGCTTTTAATTTTGATGAAGTTTATTCAATTTATCAATTCTTTTATGGTTTGTATTTATTGCATCTTATCTAAGGATTACTTGCTTGTCCAAAGGTCACAAAGATGTTCTTTTATATTTTCTTCTAGAACTTTTTTTAGTTTTAGGGTTTATATTAAAGTTTATGATCCATCTCAAGTTAATTTTTGTATATGGTGCAAGATTTTGCTGAGGTTCATTTTTTTATATATGGATGCCCAATTGATCCAGCACCGCTTGTTGAAACGTCTATCTTTTCTTTATTGAGTTACTTCTGTACCATTGTCAAAAATCAATTGACTGTATGGTCTTCTTCTGAACTTGGTTCTGTTCCACTGATCTGTATGACTGTCCTTCACCAATATCCCAGTGTGTTGATAACCATTGATATCAAACCTGAAGAGAGTTCGCTCACCCATTGCATAGCAAGCCAATCTCTGACACTGGGTGTAGTAGAAGAAAGTAGGAATTTTATTATTGCACAGCACTGAGCAAGGAGAAAGGGCAGCTAATGCTGAAATCCCAAACTCCCCAAAAAACTAAAAGGAATGGTTTTTATTTGGGGTTTTGGGGAGGGGAGGGGAAGCATATGGCCTTGCTGGTCAGAGCTTTCCCACCAGCCTGTCTTTGGCCTGAGATGACTTGCAGCGAGGAGGGAGCCCGTGACCTTGCTGGTCAGCAGCTTTCCCACCAGCCTGTAAATCCTTGCCAGGAGGAGATAATGAATCCGGGTGCTTGTCCTTGATGGTGTCTGTCTCCATGGAGGATAGTGGATTCTGGAGCCAGGAAATGAGAGAGTAAGCAGGGAATGAGTGTTTTGGTTTTAACTTCATACATGCTGAGTTTAATGTGGGGGAACTGATATCAGGGTCAGTATCACCATCTTGAGACCAGGTATTATGAGTCCTCTTACCCCTTCAGCATTCACAGAAATTCAGCATTCATGTATCTTCTTACTGAGATCTGTCAATAAGAAGGTACAGCAAGGGCTGCAAATAGGCTGTCACCACAGTGACCTGGACACAGTTCCGAAGGAAGGAGTCATGGCAGAGCGTTATAATGACAGACATGTGGCCAAAATAGGAGGCTCTCTAGATGGGCACAGGGAAGGGCCGGTGTCCAGTGGGAAGATGGTTAAGCATCTGTTTTCACTAAAGAGCTTGAGTTGTGGGAGTCCGTCAGGGAACATGACTGCAGCCTGGGCAGTGTCGGAGCAGCAGTGTACAGATGACCACACTGCAGTGCCTGGGGTCACAGCAGAGGCAGGCCGTCCACACCAGGGCCAGCACTGTGCCGATTATTGACTTATGACTTTGGAAGAAGCCTTTGGAAGCATAACTGACTCCTTTGGACAGTGAAGCACTTGGGCTTCAGATGTGAGAATTAACTGAAGCTTCAGGTGCAAAAACACTTTGACATTGCGATCATTTGGGTTGTGAGTGCTCAAGAAACTACTCTTTTTTATGTGGCTATGTTTGTAACAGACTCTAATGAAGTGTTAGATCAAACCATATAAAATTGCAATTTTTAAGTTCAAAAATGATTGAATATTGGCAATTTCATATATTTTGAATTAATAGATTATATCAGTTTCATTCATACACTTTCAAATGACCTATTCTGCCATAAATCCAGAGTATCTTACCATACACGATCCCTGCCTTGGAAGATTTCTCTCTCTTCTTTCCTAATTAATGTTTCTGTCTGTTTTCTTCACACTGCTTTAAGAAGGCTCTATTAATATTGCAGAAACTTTGCACATTAAATTTTCAAACAAATTCTTTACTAATTCCCTTTTTGATATCTGCATCTCATTTTCTTCTGATCACATTCAGTCCTGCTTCCTGTGCTCGCTGTCCCATTCTTGTGTGGTGACTTGGGCGATATTATTCCTTTTGGTGTCTTTATCAAAAGGGTCTTTTGAAAACATTAAGATTCTACAATTTGTACCCCTAAGAAGGAAACTTTTTTTTAGCTTTCTTTAACCCTTTTAAAAACTTTACAACATTTGGCCAGGAGTTAAGAGGACACAAAGGTTTATTCGAATTAACTTCTCTTCCTTTCTGACAGTAAATTGCTGGGTAAGCTATAAGCTAATGAACTGAAAATGATGAGCAAGAGGAAGGAAAACTTCATGAAGTATGCAGCTAATTCACAAGCTGAGACAGACCTGGCTGAACCATGAACCTAGAGATGTCACTGAGATGCTCCTGCAAATACATTTGATATGACCTGAGTTTTTAATATCTCTCTCAAGAGAAATCGATTTAACCCATAAAATTGCCATAACTTATGCTTTAATGGAGAAAAAGAGAAGGTCAGTGAATAGGGTTGTGGAGGCAGCATGTTGGATGGCCCAGAGCAGGGGTGACCCAGGCTGACACTGCCTCCTGGGAGTCCAAAACCAGGAGGACAGCAGACACAGAGCAGCTGTAAGCCTGGCACTAGAGAGCAGTGGTAGATGTCTGCCCTCTCGAGTCAGTCAAACCAGATCTGCTTGCTCATTTTTTCAACACATACAGAACCTCACCACCCTTCAGTTTCTGAGCCTGTAAACTGGCGATGAGAATAGCACCAAAATCGTAGGACGGTTGTGAGAACTAAATAAGAGAAAATATGTCAAATGCTCAGCCTATTGGGGTGAGAGAGAGAAGATGGCGACAGCAGATGGTCAATTGCAAGGAGCAGACACAAATGAGAATTTGTAGGTCAAGAGTTAAACGCTGGAGGAAAATCCTGAGAATTTTAATCTGTCTTATACTCCACTAACTCATTTATGGGGAAAGAAAGATAATTTCATTACTAGAAAAAGACATATTTGAGTCTATAAGAAAAGCCCAATGTAAAAATCAAACATCAGCTTAGAATTTGGCACAACCTCCTCCACTGTGGGAAAGATGGAGAAGGACAGAAGAGAATCCTCTTTCCTTTCTGAAAAGATCTCACTTTGTTTGAGGATGAGTAAAGAAGAAAAAGTATTTTATTCATCTGCTCCTTTGGAGACTAATTCATGTAATGGAATATGGGTCCATACCAACTCTCTAGAAAACTCAACCAAATACATGATGTTCACTTAGTTAGGTAAGCAATTCTACTTAATAGAATTTTATCTTAGAGATATATGGGCACATATACACAGTGTAAAAGGTTCATGTATAATCATGTCAGCAAAAGAATTATAAACAATTCATTGGAAGAAGAAGAAATTATTCCATCAATATCTTTGTGTAAGGGAGATGTCTGGGCATATACGCAGAACCGTGGCGGTGATGAAGCTGGAGTGGTCCTCAAAGGAGAGGTGCCTTGCTGAGGCAGGGAACTTTCACTTCCACCTTGAAGCTTCTGGACTTTTCTCCACAATGACTACGCTTACTTCTATACTTTAATATTTAAATAGACAATGAAAACAACTCCTTCTTAAGTATATTTGAAAATGCAGTCTTATTTTCTCTTGCTTTCATAATACTAATCTTCCAATTCATTTGCAGGTAAACTTGAAAATAATCTGAAGGCAGATCATTGAATCTTTGGAAGGTAAGTCATATGTGCAGAGAGGAAGGAAGGCAAGGGGATTGTTCTTTTAAGAAGACAGAAAAAAACAGAACCACCTCCTTGTCTTTGACCTAAATTAAACTTGAGGTTTTGGAATCTTTCCTCGTGGTTCCCCTCCCTTAACTCCCCGCCGAAATCTGCCAAGTTCATGAGGAAAACAAACACTGAAGACAGAGAAAATATCCTCCAAGTTGGAGAAAATACTTAGCAGACGATTAACGAAATGGGTTCAACCAAACAGCCTAAAGCAGGGGAAAATACAGTCCTGAGGGAAAAAACACAGACTAAGCAAATTAGCCATAAAATGAAGTCAAAGAAAGATTCAACTTTTGCTGGATTTTCATACAGGTGTTAAAGCCTTGAAAAAGGGACCATTTTTTTTTTTCATTTGATTTCTGATACGTGAAAGATGTGACATATCCAGTTAGAGTTCAAGTTTTCAATAAACTATGAATTTCTTAATAAAGAGCTTGGAGATTTATAATGATTTCTGGTGTCCAACTCAACTAAGTAGTTCAGATCAATTAACTATGTCTTTTTGTCACCACTTGATGGCAACACAGTTAACCAGCTGGGTCAGTTACAGAAGAGGAAGCACCAAAACTTTTGTATAGATGTTACAGAAGCGATGACTTCATGGATCAAGACACAGATCCACAGAAATTCACAAAAACAGGAAAATTATTTCAGACCGTCCAAAATGATGACATGTAACGGCCTTTGCTTTCTATAAGATCAAGCAACATTCTCTGGCATCCTCAGGAAGGAAGGAGAAAAGATTGCTGTATCCAGAAAAATTTTAATTCGTCTAGCTCCAGTAAGTGGATTTTTATTCACAAGCAGTTGGTAGAGAATCACAATGGAATGCACTTAAATTAGGTTAAGAAGATATCTTTGAAATGTCATTTGCAAAATTAGTTTGTAATACACAATATTTCCCTGGCCTAATAAGTAGATTTGGAATGATATGTTTCAAAGCAATTTTCCATTCGAAGTTTTTAACTCTTATCTTTCCTTTAGGTTCTCCTTTTGGGCATGTTGTCCAGGACATCTATCTCTTCACTGTAGATTTGAGATGGAGTCTTCAACAAAGAACAGAACCTGGAAGGCACGACGATGGCAAAGCAAACAGTGATTCCTGACTACAACATGCAGATTGGATGGTCTACCTTTAATGAAGGGTCTTCCATTGCAAGGATAAACTTTTTCTTTTTAACCATTGTATTAGAGTTTTCCAGAGAAACAACCAATAGGAGATAAGAGGTATATGTATGCCTGCGTGTGTGTATTTATAAAGAGATTTATTACAAGGTATTGGCTCAAATTGTCTATCATGGAAGCTGAGATCTGCTATCTGCAGGCTGGAGGCCCAGGAAGCTGGTGGCATAGTTGGAAGTCCTGAGAGCTGGAAGTCCTGAGAGTGGAAGATTGACATCCCAGCTCAACCAGCCAGGCAGAGCCGATTCGACATTCCTCTGCCTGTTTCTTCTATTTCAGTCTCCCAGCAGATTGGATGAAGCCTGTCCACCTGGGGGAGGGCCATCTGCTTTACCCAGTCCACTATTTCAAAAGCTAATCTCTTCCAGAAACACCTTCACAGACACACCCAGAAATAACGTTAACCAGGTGTCTGGGCATCCCCTGGCCCAGCCACGGTGACGCATAAAATTAATCGTCACAACCACTTTCCACTCCTTAGATTGTAAGACAAAGTAAAAGTAAGGAAAATGTACAACATTGTTCAAAATTACCCAAATGAGTACTTCTGGGTGTTGTTTGAGGACTGAAGCCGATGGAGTTTGTAAGCGTGATTATTAAATGTATTCTAGAATAAGCCACACGGCAAGGCAGATGGACACCAACCTCCAACTAATGCCACGGGCGAGGACGGCCTGGGGACCCAGGCTTGGGACAGGTCTGGGTGCTCCTTTGGACGAATGCAAATAGTTCCGGAGCCAGATACCAAGGACTGCAAGCCTCAGGGTTACAAAGACGAAGTAGAGGGGGGCAAGCTACGCAATGAAAAGGCCCCCCTGTGAGTAAAAGAGCACACTTGCTTTCTTTTCAATTTGGTGACAAGGAATGCTAAGAAGTCCAGCTGCCAGGGAGAATGTCTCCTCATTGCCTTGGAGGGAGACCTCCCTGCTGGACACTCCAGGGGCCTCACAGAGGTCACTCAAGGGGCCAGTGAAGGGGAACTCAAATTACATCCACCATAATAAAAACAAATTCAGGGGCAGGCTGAGTAGGGTGTCCCCACCCCCTCAGGGCATCAACAGGGTAGAGGAGGTGGTGGGAGGCGGCGCTGGTGGCACCCTGCTTCCCCCCCGCAAGTCAGCTGGGGCCCTGGGAGCTGAGTTTACACTCTGGCTCAGAAGCAAGGAGGCCGAGGGGTCGAAGCCCCTATACGGGGAAGGTATCAGAAGTTAGGGGAAGATGAGCTTCCTCCCCACCGGTCTGCGGTCCAGCTGTGTGAGGCCAGGCTCGCCACTGCAGCCGGGCATTGCCCACAGGCCAGCAGGAAGCCCTGCCACATGCTGCACCCCCAGAGGGGACTGCCTGCTAAAACGGAGAATAAGTAGGGGGCCAGCCCAGGGGCATAGTGGTTAAGTTCATGCACTCCGCTTCGGCAGCCCGGGCTTCATGGGTTCAGATCCTAGGCATGGACCTACACACTGCTCATCAGCCTTACTGCAGCAGCATCCCACACACAAAATAGAGGAAGACTGGCACAGATGTTAGCTCAGTGACAATCTTCTTCAAGCAAAAACAGGAGGATTGGCAACAGATGTTAGCTCAGGGCCAACCTTCCTTACCAAAAACAAAAGGGAGAGACCCAAAGTCTCAATATAATACCCAAAATGTCCCGGCTTCACTCCAAAATCATTTATCATACAAAGAGTCAAAGTAATCACAACTTGAATGATAAAAGACAATCAATGGGTAACGATACTAGATAAGCCAGAGGTTGGAATTGTGTGAGAAGGATTTTAACGTAACTCCTATAAATACGTGTCACAAGTGCAGAAGTCTTTCCACTCAGCGCTCGGAGCATCTGTCAGGCGTTCACGCTGACTCCACTCTCCCGGGAAAGCCCTTGGTTCTGGCGAGGGAGTACGCGTCCAGGCTCTGAGCCCCGTGTGCAGGCTGAACACGAGTGACCAACACAGAACTGTGTCCTACCCCAGGCTATGGGGCTGAAAGGAAGAAGGAAGGTCAACTGCTTGTTCACACAGAACCCAATCAGATTATCAGCTCCCGAGGAAATCACCCATCTCCTCTCCATGTCTTCAGGCCAGAGGACGCTGCCACCTGCTGCAGCTGCTCTTCACCCCAACGATGCAAACAGAGAACTCGGAGGAAAGAATGGCGGCTGCGATGCTCTCTCAACGCGGTAACCTTTCCCTGAAAGAAACGATAAATTTGCAATGACCAAAAAAAAAAAAGAGAAAGCATTATCAAACAAGAAGCAAGGCCAGTGCTCACTTTTTCTACACGTATTTTCACCTTTCCTCAAAGAAGAGTTTTCTTAGTATTCAGTTAAGCTTGAGATGAACCCTCATTTATAGAAAAAGCAAAAAAGACACCTTCTCTGAGTGTCAGTCAGCTTGGAGAGGCGCCGAATCTTGTCTAATTGTGACTATTCATTTTTTTGTTTAGCACACGAGGGACACAGGGAGTGCAGAACGTAACCATTGAGACAGGCTGGTTGAGTACGCGTATGTCCTCTACACGCACACGATGTACTAGGGTGAATTCTCTGTGTATGTCTGTGCTTGCTAACCTCCTAGCATTGACCTTACAGGAAATCATTTATTAATTAGCTTCTTCCACAAACACTTGGGGAGGGTCCACCCTGGGCAGGTCCCACCAGACATGACACCTCGTGGACCACCTACCAGACAGGACACTCCACGGAGGCCTGACTTTGTCTTGCTCGCTATGGGTTCCTCAGATTCTAGACCAACATTCTCTAACAGAACTTTCCACAGGGACAGAAATGCTCTGTAATTCGACATTATGCAATATGATAGCAACTGCCCCAGGTGGGTGTGGGTGCTTGAATTGTGGCTAGTGTGCGTGATAACTGAACTTTCAGTTTTCATTTTCATTGAATTTAATTCACCAACTGTGGCTGGTGGCTGCCCTACAGGACAGTGCAGATGAGCCTGACACACAGCAGAAGCTCAATGAATATTTGGTAGAACAAAAGAGGGAGATGCCCTGGCCTTTTAGAGCTTAGACTATGGGAGAGAGAGATGTTAGTCCAATGAAGGCAAAATAAATCACTCATTTCACATTATAATCTGGTCTCTGAAAAGCACAGGGGCCTATGGAGGAATATGACCAGGGCACTTGAAGCCGGGGAGGCTGTCTCTGAGGAAGTGATGTTTGGGGCAAATATCAGAGCAGCAGTGGGCTAAGCAGAGAGACAGAGAGAAGGACAGAGGGAGAGGGAGGGATTGAGGGAGCTGGAGATGGGAAGAACCCGCACAAGGAAAGAGGGAGCATGGGGCTTCAGGAAGGACACTCGTGCAGAGGGGCACAGGGGAGGTCGGAGACGGAGGGGCAGCCAGGCCAAGAAAGGCCTCCTAGGCAATGGTGGGTTGTACTCCTTATCCTAAGAGCAACAGGAACCCACTGGGGGATGCCGAATGGACGAGGGGCCTACAAGATGTGCATTTTATAAAATTCATCTGTATTATAGAAAACCAGTTAGAAGGAAAAAAAAGAGTGGGTTGGACAGACAGATTAGGAGGCCAATACAGTTGTCCAGGCCACAGATAATGGTGGCCTACAGCAGGGTAAAGATGGAGAGAAGTGGTCACCGCTGACAATATTTGAGACCATGCCCGGGACCGGCCAGGGAATAATAAGCACTCTGTTTCTCCCGGCCCAGTGAAGCCTGTGGAGACGTTACTGCACCAGGCACGCCCTGATTCACCCAAGAATCGGCTCACAAAATCAATGCCCACGTCATAGACCGGGTGACGCACTCATTATGGCACTTCCATCACTCATTCATTTGTTCGTCCACATTGACTGAGTGCCTACCAGATGCCAGGTGCCGCATCCATCACAGGCAGGGTGGTGAGGCGGGTGCACAGGGCTCCCCCTGGGTTGCACATGTGCAGAGTGAGTTCTGTGAACCAGGAGTGACAGAAAATCGTAGGCTCAGGGAAGCGCACATTAGCTTATCAGCTCTCATGGTCACACATCTTTCCACCTATTGATTTTCTTCCTTTTTATATTAAAAGAGGTCACAGATATGATCTGGCTTCAGAAGTATAAATTGCAGGCCCAGTATACCACAGTGTTTATATTTTTCTTAAAGAGCGGAGAAGTACCAGTGTCACAAAATGCACTTGACATGTGTCACCTCTCTTTCCGGTGGAGTGTCGTGTATTCCAGCGGGAGTTCTTTAGGTCAAGAACGTAAGAGCCAGGATGACACTACTAGGAACGGCCAACGCAACAACTGCCGTCCCGACCCAATGAAGCAACACGAGCAGCCTGGTCATCTGCCCGTCTTCCCCTTCCAATAAGGCAGGTCAAGAACTAATGAGAAAATCACGGATAGGAACATCTGGATAAAACTTACCCACTAAGTAAATGTCACATTTGATGTAGCCGACATGTGACAAGTGTCGGGGTGTGACCTGATGCTCCCCCATGTTTCCACTCCTGTTCATAGTGGTGTTACAGCTTGGCCGGCCCACAGACTGAACAGCAGGCAGGGCCAAGTACCAGGAGGGCCTTCCCAGAGCTAGTCAGCCGCCAGCATCCTAGATCCTGAAAGGTTTTATTCCACAATTTCCCCTCTGATAAGATACAGAAAGTAGAACAAGTGATTTGTGAGAAGTAAATCCAGACAGCTGCCAGGTCTCGCAGTAAACAAGGGAGCATGGGGTTTGCCGGAGAAAGCCAGCCTTCCTCACGGCCTCTGCAGCGTTTGATGAACCAGACAGTGGCACTAACCCTGGCTCCAGCCTCATAGGCCCGAGAACCGGGCGCCTGCGGTCCCTCTGTGCCAGTCGAGCAGCGTGGCGTCCACATGGCGTCCCCGGCAGGCTGAGGCGGGACAGGCCGCCGCCCCAGAAACCTGAGTTAGCCTGGTGCTGTGAGCTGAGCTCCACGGGAGGGCTCCCTCTGAGCACCCCAGTCTTGGGGAAGATCTCCACCGTGTTTCTTCCAGAATCAATTGCTCACCAAATTCTGTGGAAGACATTATACAGGTGCACACGTTCAAGACACCACACAGGGCTGAGAGCGTGTCCTTCACCGTGGAAGGTGTAGACGACACGGAGATGAGGGGTCCTGGTGAACAGGTCCTCCTAAAAGGTGGGAGACTTCCACCAGGAGGATTAAGACATGCCAGGAACAAGAGGAAGAGGCCCAGGAGAGGAGGAGGCCAGAAACATCCAGAAGGGTCCGTCTTCCTCTGCCTAAAATCAGTCTCCATCAGCCCTAGAGTGGCTGGTGATAGGGCTGTTGTGAGGACAGCTCCGTGCCCGGGGCAGTGGGTAGTGGACTGTCCCCTGCCCCTGCCCCATCCGAGCAGGAGAGGACAGAGAAAGGAGTGTCCCTCACGGTCAGCTCTGCAGCCACACCTGCCTGCCACTTCTCCCCACCCGAGACGCCCACCTTCCTTCATTTCTGAGGTGACAGTCAGGGACGAGGCTCAGTTACAGGTGGAAGTCTGTCCTGACTCATTTGAGACCCAGCCAGGCAGGTCTTCTGTCTCCGATAGACATCACAATGTAGCAAGCCTGAGAGAATTCTGACTTAATTGTGACCGAGTCTGTGGGGCCTCCCCGTTTCCTCCTGCACTTTGTCCTGGGAGCCTTCCGAAGCCTGGCTCCACCTTCTCCCAGCCTTGGTTCATCATCACCATCTTTTCTCCGATGAAGGACCATCACATCAGATAAGGCAGGTTGGTCATAGAGCCCCTCCCCCGAGAAGAGGGGAAGGTGGGAAAAGCAGCAGTTCCAGGGCCTACTTTTAAGAAGAAAGACTCGTGCCTCTGAGCAAAGCTTTACAGCTGTGGGTAATTGGTACCCGTGATGAACGCACCTCTGTGTTGAATAGCACTGCTTCGAACTGTGGGCATTCTACTTGTCTCACTCACAGGCATAAATAAAAAACATGTCAACAAGCCACTAAACCATTTCCTCCAGATTTAATAAATTCTGGCTTTGTGATTCTGTGATTCAAACAAATGGTATTAAGAAACAATATTCACAGGTTTAAGAGTTTCAGCAAATGATGTCCATTTGGGAAAGACACCTTCTGAACAAGCAAACAAAGATTATTTAACTCATTAAAAACAGAGATTTCCATTTAGAAATTATAAGGAATTCTTCTGTAAGCACATGCGTGTCCCTCGCTGAGAGGTGCTCTGGGCCTGAGCGATCATGGTTCGTGATGCTTGCTGTTTCTTCTCTCAGATGTGCTGGTTCTCTGAGTTCATCAGTGGGTGCCAGGCCCTTCCAGTTTCAGTTTGGCAGAATAACCACATTTCTTCCTTTTCAGAAATTATTCGAATACAATGAAAACAAGAAAATAAATCCAAACTCCACCTTTAACAAAAGTAGAGACATGTGCACTTGCAAATCCTAAAATATGAAGACAGAAAATGGATGCAGAAAAGGTAAAAGACTCGGGAGACAGAGAAGACACAAGTGTCTTCAGAGAGGCAAACGTGGAAAAGCTCAGAATTTGGAGTGCAGCTGGTCACTGGGTAGGACGCAGGGTTGAAATAGGGCCCCACCCACTCCCAACATACCCACGTAACTACCCCTCTTCCACTCCCCAAAAGGTAGAAAGCAGATGCTCAGAAGATTAGCCAGAGAAGAGACTTCACCAGCACAGACGGTACTAGCAGTAAGGTGACCCACCAAGCAAAATCACATTACAGGGATGCTATGACCCACATTTTGGGATCTCAGGAGACACCTGGTTGGGAAGAATTGATGGTTGTTTTTTCTTTTCGAACAGCTGGGAAGATCCTTTAGACCAGTGCTCTCAACTGGAGGTGATTTGTCCTCTCAGAGGACATTTGGGTGGAAGGGTTGCTCCTGGCATCTAATGTGTAGAGGCCAAGGGTGCTTCTCAACACCCCACACTGCACAGACGGTCCCCCCAACAAGAAGTGTCTGGCCCAAAATATCAATATTGCCGCTGTTGAGAAGCCCTGCTTTAAACCCAAACGCTTTCCAGCCAATTCTAAGAAACATAGGCTAAAAAGCAAGAAATAGAAAAGGAACAAAAGAAAAAAGGAAGCGTCAGCACCCTGTTCCCATGGACACTGTATTTTTCTGTCTCTGAGTCATGTGGAAGACAAAGGTAAAACGGCGTGATCGTCACCATTAACTCCTTTCTTCTTGCGTGAGTGATATCTAAGGCCCTGAACAACCTCATGAGCTGCACACGCAGTTTGATGTGCCAGTGTAGACGTGGAGTTTAAAAGTACCCAACTTGAGAGAACACAGAGAGAGAGTAAGGTTTGGAGAATCCGTGATATTGAAACATGCGCGTAATCGGGGACCGTCAACTTAAGCTGAGAATCCTAAGCGCCGTCACTCCGTGGCCACAGGGTTCCAGCATCCACTGGGGTCCCCTCGCCCCAGCCTGTCCTTGCAAAGCCTGTGTCGTTCGTCAGTAAACTGGGAAGGGAGGCCCTCTCAGGTCACACGGGGCTCGCAGAATCTCCTTAGGTCAAATCTCATTAGGTCGAATTTGTAATTTGTTGTTAATTTCTTTCAAAGTTAAATGCTGATAGTTCTAGCACTGTCCCTAGAACGAAATAAAATTTACCCTAGAAGAAATTCTAGATTGAGAAACTTTAATCCTAGGAACTAAAAGGATTCCAGAATGAACAATTTAAAATGAAAACAATGGCCAGAAGTTTGATTCAAAAAGAAAGTATAAAAATGGGGAAAGTTATTCTTGCGAACTAAATGTGCTGCCTAGAGTTACTCAGTAATATCTCAGTTATGTATGCGTCATTTTTCTGCCTATTACCTCATTATTCATGTGTACATAACCCTACTCCAAAATTTTGTTTTATATTTTTCTAATTTCCTTTTGGGAATTGGAAGATCAGTTCTCGTCCAAGCTTCACGCATTACTCTCCGTATTCCTGGAAGAAAGTTACGTGACTGGCTGAACCTTAATTCCTTCAGATGTAAACTTGAGAGTAACGGCTAAGGCAGTCAGAATGAGGGTCCTCTGTAAGGTGCAGTGTAAGTGGCTGTTTACAGCGCCTTCATTCGCAATCGCCAAAACATGGACGCAACCAGGACGTCCTTCAGTAGGTGAATGGAAACCCCCAGACAATGGAGTATTATTCAAGCCTAAGAAGAAATGCGCTCTCAAGCCATGAAAAGACATGAAGGAAACTTCACTGCATATTGTGAAGTGAAATAAGCCAATCTGAAAGGCCACATGCTGTATGATTCCAACCATGTGACATTCTGGGGAAGGTAGAATATGCAGACAGTGAAAAGATCAACGGTGGCCAGGGGCTTGGGGGAAGGAGGGATGGCTAAGCAGAGCACAGAGAACTTTTAAGGTGATGAAAATGCTCTGTATGGCATTACAATGATGGATACACGTGATTCTACATTTATCCAAGCCCACAGAATGTACACCACCAAGAGAGATCCCTAACGCACACTACGGACTCTGGGTGATGATGATGTGTCAATGCAGGTCCATCGATTGTAACAAATGTACAGTTCTGGTGGGGGGGTGTTGATAAGGGAGGAGACTGCATGTGTCGGGGCAGGGGTGTACATGGGAAATGTCTGTACCATCCCCTCAATTTTATCGTAAACCTAAAACTGCTCTAAAAGATTGTCTTAATAAAAAACATTTTTGTAATAGGCCAGAGCATCCTCCATAACAAAGGCACACTCCCCAGGGAGAAGACTTCACCAGAGCCCCATCCCACCTGGGGGAAGGGCACTCACCCCGCTCCAGCCCCCTCTGCCCGTCGTGCCTCACCTAAAGTGGGGCTGGGGGAGCTGAGAATCAGTGGTGAAGGTCAGCCCAGGACTCTGGCCCCTAAAGACTGAGACTAAATCATAAGGTCACCCCACCCTACACTGGACCTCTGCAGCAGCTGGGCTCAGTGTGATAACAGTGGGTTCCAGTCGAAAGAGCTGCAAGGCGCAGACTCTGTCTGAGGAGGAGGACGCCTAGGGAAGCTGAAAGTCAGAGGGTAGAGAAATGCCAGGACCCTACAGGACTGAGTCTGTGGCACCTACCCTGCAGCAAACATTGAACACGGCCCAGCTCATGCCAGGTCAGCCAAGACCTCACACTAACGGCCTGTTGACCTCACTTCCCATGATGCAGTGCCTCATGTTCCACTTTAACAAAAAACTGCAAATTAAAGGGAAGAAAACACAATCTGAAGAGGCGGGGAAAGCGTCAGAACCAGACTCAGACGTGGCAGAGTTGTTGGAATTTTCAGGCAGGAAATCTAAAATAACTGTGATTAATACGTTAAGGGCTCTAAAGGAAAAAGTTGACAACATGCAGTACCTTGTGGGGAATGAGAAGGGAGAAATGGAAATTCTAAGAAGAATCCAAAGGAAATGCTAGAAACAAAGACACTGTACCAGACATAACGAACGTCTTCCATGGGTTCATCCGTAGACTGGACATGGCCAAGAAAAGAATCAGGGACTTTGAAAATAGGGCAATAGGAATGTGCCAAACTGAAACGTAAAGAGAAAAAAGGAATGAAAAAACCATAACAGAACTTCCAAGAACTGCTGAACAATTTTAAAAGGTATAAGTACGTGTAATTAGAAAGACAAATAAGAGAGAACAGAGCAGAAGCAATATTTGAAGTAATGTTTTTCGTGGCCTAAGACTAGACTTTCCGAGTCCAATGGAAGGCATATTTTAAGCTCTTTTGCTTTTATTTCTAGAAAAGTTCAGGGTGTTGCAACCGGCTTGAGCCAGCTCATGAGCTACCATTGTCCTAATCACTTACCATCTCTATGTTCACGAACTTTCCGAAATTCATTACAGACACCAAATCGCAGGTCCAGGAAGCACAAGAACACCAACTAAGATGGACACCAAAAATTAATTAATTGATTAAAATAAAAACTACACTTTGGCATACCATATTTAAGCAAGAAAATCTTGAAAAAAGTCAAAGGGGGAAAAATGTCTTACCTATAAAGAAACAAAGATAAGAATTACAGCAGAATTCTTGTCAGAAATAAGTAAGCAGAGAAGTATAGAATGAAATATTTAAAGTGTTGAAAGAAAAAACTTACCAAACTAGAATTCTATATCCAGAAAATTTATCCTCCAAAGATGAGGGAGAAATAAAGGCTTTCTCAGATAAATAAAACCTGAAGGAATTCATTTCCAGCAGATTCGCCCTGCAAGAAATTAAAAGATCTTCAGACAGAAGGAAAGTGATAGAGGTCAGAACTCACATCCACAAAAAAAGAAAAAGTGGAGCATCAGAAAGAATAAAGAAAGATGAAATAAAAGCTTTTATTTTTCTTATTCTTAATTGATTTAAGAGACAAATGCTTACTTAAAGTAATAAAAGCAACGCTGTGTTGGGTGATTATAACATAGATTAGTGAAATAAACAGCAGCAGTGTCACAGGGAGGGAGGGAGGAATGGGGACTCCTCGACGAAGCACCTGCATCGCACGTGTGGACTGAAGGTGGACTTAGATCGGTTAAAAATGTGTTTTGGGAACTTTAGGAGAGTTACTGAAAAAGAAGATCGTAAAGGAAGGTGTGTGATACGCTGAGAAAGGAGATAAAACGGACTCATAAAATGCTCATTTAAAACGAGAGAAAGCAAAAATAGACTGGGAAAAAGAAACAAAGAATAAACACAATGAATAAAAAAACCATTACAGACGTGGTGGATATTAATCCAGCTATGTCAACCATCACTTTCAACGTGAGTTGTCTGAACACACCAATTAAAAGTTGGAGATTGTCAGAGTGGATTAAAAAAAAGACCTAATTATATGTTGTCTATAAAAGAAAATAAATTATGCTGTCAAAGAAATTCATAGATTTCCAAGGAACTCAAAAACATACCAAAAGTTCATCCAAAACGGGATTTGAGAAGTAATGTGTTAATTTACTTAACATGTACTCCTTGCCCAGAATGGGTCACTCTTTGCTGGGCACACAAAGCCAATGAAGATAGGGCTGCTTCCCTCAGTTCAGTTGAAGGAGACGGATGTGTGAATGGATGTGTGTAATTAAGTTTTATAGGTTTTACAGCAGAAGGGTACAGGACACAGGACTCAGAAGGAATGCAGAAACGATCTAGGCCACTTGGGGGCCATGGAGCTGTGATGTTGCACGTCCCAAATCCCCTTCCCCCGCAAGCCCACAACCAGCTACACCAAACAAGAAACCCTGCCACTTCCCTTTCTTGCAGCCTCTTCTCCTGGTTTCTCACTTTACTTCGTCCGTTCTCCTCCGTCCCCATTTCTTGAATTCTCCTGCTCCCCTCTACCTTCGTGGCTGTGCCATTGTTCGGGCTCATATCAGCTCTTTTAGTACATCCACATATTATAATATAATGCAGGACATTAGAATAGTCTCCCAATGTCGTCACCCTGCCTCCAGTCCCACCCAGCCTATATATAGCAGCCAAAGAGATTTTTCTAGAACCCCAAATCTATTTCATGGCTTAAACCCTCCATCAGTTCCCTGGTGCCGGTGCCCTAGGTGTAGATTTCCAATGCCCTCATGACATATAATCACCATCCTTCCTGACATAATCACAGTGATGTCTCTGAGTGGTGTTTCTCCCACACACATCCCATCTAGACTGTGATGTCAGAGCTTGCACATACTTCTGCTCCCCGCGTCGCATCCCCAGCACTCAGCAGAGGTTTTTGCACAGGCAGGCTATCAGTAAATACCTGTTGACTGAGTAAATGAAGGGGTGGATGAGTGAAAGCACTTTTCTTTGTGATTTATCTGCTGCCAGCCGCTGCTGGTCCTCTCACCCACTGTGCACCAGTGTGTCTAAGTAGCTCAGAGTTTCCTCGACCTGCCCTTTCTCCCTGGGAGCCCTTGGTTAAGCAGTTGTCAGTCTAGAATGCCTCCGAGCTGAGCCGCCTTCACTGGACAGACCCACGTCATCCCTCCTGGCTCTGCTTCAAACAGGACTTTTTCTGTGGAACCCTTCCTCACCTATCTTAGGATATAAAGTAACTAAGATTTAGGGGTTTTTTTCAATTGTTGGCTCAATCTTTTATGGCCACTGTTCCCTTTTAAGACGTTTCGTTTTGTTTTCCTTTTAATATCAGGCTTTGTTTTTCAAAGACACAGTGAATTGCGCTTTTCAGATTCTCTCATTTATTTCATCTGTAATTCACAGAAAGAGATTGATACAGCTAAGCATCCACAGAATTAAAATCTCTTCTTCCTGATAATGTGTCACTACGGCAGAGAACTCTAGTAGATTTTTCTGTTTACTTTCAAATCTTGAAGGTCACTTTAGAAATGGCTTCCAAAATAATTGAGAAAACTTTGACCCAAGATAACAGTAAATGGCAGAGGTGAAAGCCACAGTATATTTTTCATTTCTAAAGTCTAAAGAAGCAGAATCAGACTGTGCCACCTGACTTGTCTGGTCCACAAGAGCCGAGCTTCACAAACGAGTATTAAACTTTTCTAAGCGAGTTGAAATTAGTGTTTTGTGATGAAGGATGAAAGGTCAGATCACAAGTTGACTCCTGTAGCTCTGCCAACATGAAACAAAACTGATTAGCAACCCACAGCTAATGTATTCCGGGTCTCCTTGGGAAAGAAGGATTAAGGGATCAAGCAAAAGCAAAACAAGAGAGCCATGCTTTTGCCATCAGAGAAGGAACTTTGTGTTCTTGCTGGGCCATCCCGTACCTGGGTGTCCTGAGGATTCTCAATGCAATAAGCAAAGGCATTTTCCTAGGACCGGAAGGAGTAAAGTTAGCAATGGAGAGGTCAGCAAAATGTTTTAGATTCTGTCTTCACAAAACTCCTATATTGGAAAGGGTTACTCTCATACATTGTAAAGATGCTTAAAAATCACCATTTAATAAAATGACCCAGTATATATATTCACATCAGACCATGAGCAGAGCCTAGAGACCATGTGGTTAAAGACATTGAGGCTGGCCCCATGGCCTAGTGGTTAAGTTTGGTATGCTCCCCTTTGGCAACCTGGGTTATATTCCTGGGCATGGAACTACACCACTTGTTCAGCAGCCATGCTGTGGCGGCAACCCACATACACAATGGAGGAAGAGTGACACAGATGTTAGCCCAGGGTGAATCTTCTTCAGCAAAAAAAAAAAAAAAAAAAAGATATGAGTAGAACTGAATAAGCCACCTGCCTCAGGAGGACACAGAGGTCACCATGAGCAGTCCACTTGGACAGGAGGGGAGATAAAAGGTAAGGCCCTCAGGGAACCTGAGTTGGTCCCACTTACCTGCGTGGCATGGGGTGACCGCCCCACATCCAAGGGGAAAGTGAGCTGGCACCTGCCCTGTTTCCCACCACAGAGACCTAGTGCGGAGAGAGCCCTCGTGAGGAGGTGACGGTTATAGCCTCCCCTGTCACGTGTGTGGTCAGTGTCCTCAGCAGAGCCAGTCTGTCTTGGGGTGGCTGAGTAAGAGATCAGTAACCACTGGGACAAGGACCCCTGTCCACTCTTACAGGCTTCCCTGAGTCATCACATCCAGCCTCATGTCTGGGTGCATCGACATGTTTACAACCCACAGGCCCAACCCTGAGCCCATCCTGACCAAGAAGGAAGCTGGACAGCAGCACCAGCACCAACACCTCACAGCTTGGACCCAGTCAGGTGGCCCAGACACTTTCCCCCGAGTTTCCAATCCAACTCCCATACTAACTGGCTTTGAGACTGAGGGGAAATTTACCACCCTTCTCTCCTGGGTGAAACACGCTGGTTATGAAAATCAAATGAAACCAAGCTCACAGATCTCTGACACAGACGCAAGCACCTGGGGAGCACTGGATGTCAGCTTGGCCAAAAAATCGTCTTAAAACAACCAGATGGCACTAACTATTCTTTCTTAGCATAGAAAACTGAAAATCGACTGTATCTTGCCTCAAGATGGAACTCACATGGCCGTGCCTGTAATGGGATGGATATAACATTTTTTAAGTTTGCAGATGGTTAGGGTGATAATCTGTGGGAGTTACTGTCCATTTATTGGTTTCTGAAACACACAGGAGACCCTGAATGAGACTGACATTCTCTAACAAATTACGTTTAATATATCTGTTACAGGTATGGAGCATTAAGATAATTTAATTTTTAAACAAAGCACCAGGCATTAAAAATATACGTTTTCTGATTTCTAATAAGGTGAAAAGTAAGCCTTCACCATTTTTAGGTTTGCTCACATCTTACCTTCTTTTTCACTCTATTAAATGTAATAAAGGAAGGATAATTAGAAAATACCAAGCACTCTGAAGTTTTTCCTCCTTTTGTTGTCTCTACTGCCATCTCTATGAGTTCTTGGTAGAAAAAAATTGAATGTATTGAACCCAAATATGGACAGATTTTACAACGATTACTTCTATGTTTGTTTTAAATTTTAAGCTCTTTCCTTAAGTATGAAGAGACCGCCCAAGAGCTGTCACTCCTCTGGGTGAATTGTGTGTTTATTGGCCAACGTGCTCAACCACTTTATGAAAGTGACACCTGCAATGATTGTCTACACCATGCTCGGTGGGTAAATGGGGGTTTAAAAGTTGAAGAAAAAGCATCATTATCTTCTTTCTTTGGTGATTGGATATCTGGAGAAAGGATAGATTTGAACACTCATGCTTGTAGAAAATTTAATTCTATTTTTAGCCATCTTTCATTGGCGGATGAGATTTGCAGGGATGGGGAGCAAAATTATGGAGGATGTCTAAAAAATGTGGACTCACTGCTGCTTATCTTCTGCTTCATAAGATGAAAGGTAGTTCTCAAGATAAGTAAAAGCAGAAAATACTTTCTGGAGATTTGTCCTTTAGAATCTTATTGCCTCCATTTGTCTTTTGACATCCAAGTTAATTGTCTTGGTAACAGAATTAATAAGGGGAGTCAAGAACACAGAAAAGTAGCTGCCTTGTCCAGACAGCGGGCTGGATGTGAGTAACAGCCTACAGGAGGGCAGCACGCGTGGAGCCAGCGCATGTTGTGCTGTTTCAAGACTGCGTTAACGTCCTCATGCTGCAAAGTCATGATTTAAACCCTCCTGAGAGACTCAACTTCCCAAAAGACCCGACATCATAAAAGAAGCTTTCACATTGGTGCTTGTAATACGTTGTTCGCTGTTATCTCAGGGCAAGTTCTCACCTGGCCTACAAAAAGAAAGGAGACAATGGCTATACATTGAAAAACACACACGTGTCTTAGGTAAGAAATCTTTTTGATTTTCAATAATAATAGGTTTTTCAAGTACTAATTTTTCTTTTGTGAATAAGAACTCTTGGTTCCCCGCTGCCACCCCAAGTTATGGTCCAGCCAATAATAAAATTGGTCAAAATATTCAGCAGAAAGCGATTATTTCAACACAGATTTCTTTCAAACTTAATATCATGGCAGACCGCTGCCAATCCTCATGAGGAATTTCAAGTGATACCGATGAATGACACCAGTAGCTACAAATATGTGTCTCCTAAGCAATTAAATTACTAAAATTAAAGTTGCAAAAAGTGAGATATCCTCCATTCCAGACTTTCCTGGAGTGAGCTGCACCAGTCTGAGCTTCTACCTGTGGAGGAGTGAGTTCTGGATGCCTGGGTCTCAGGCCGCATTGAATGGAGGGGGCGAGCTCTGTTCTGTCCAGATTGAGAGTTTAATGTTGAGCCAAGATGCCTGGGGGCCCCGCAGGTTTGAGCTGCGGGTTCTCATTACGTGTGAGAAGTGATGGCTCTGCCCAAATCACCACGGGGAGAGGGAAAAAGTCATTACCGTTACTCGGGTTGAAGTAGTTAAAAGGAAAATGTTACTAAATCATAAAAGCCTGTACCATTCCCAGCATAAAGCGGCTCAATTAATGTAATAATTTCTACTCTGAATGAGAAATAGGCCACTCATCTAGGGGACATGCAAATTAAGGAAAATGCTGTGATATCGTTCTCTTTTTAATGTCACAGAGCTTTTAAAATGTGTCATTGATCGTCCATGTAATGTTGGCAAAGCTCAGCAATTTCAAGATATCTGGGTTTAATTTGTTAAATGATGAGAGTAAAAACTTCAGATTTTCTAATTAAGAAGTATTTACATTACATTTTGACTTTTAGTTTCAAGGGATACTCTTTAAGACTCTTGAATTCCCCAATTCATAAATATGAATAGTTGCCATAAGAGCAAAGGTTCTTGGGCATGCAGATGCCAAGTGATGGGCGAGCTTCTGTCATTAGCTTAGGGACTGACTTCTGTGCACATTCACGGTATACAGCATTTAATCATTTATCTCAGCAAAATTCAAATTGCTATATGTCTTGAACTTTTAGAATGGTGATAAATAATTAAAACTACAAATAATAAACACGTGAATGTGAAGGGCCTATTGAAACTTGACACTAAACAGTCAAAATAGTTTACCTGGTCTCTTTTTACGAGAAAAAAATAAGCAAACAGCTTATAGCTCAAAATATTTAAGACTCTGTAACGCCATCAGTGCAGATAAACCTTCCACGTCTCCAGGAATAACCAGTGGTCATGTAGAATATCCTGCGGCGTCATTCAACTTTTTTTCCACTTACTTACTATGAATATCCTGGCAGTAAGAAGGATTTGAAGTGTCTAAGATTTTGTGCCAATCCAGATAAATAGGTAGTCCCAAATGTGGAAGAGTTTTATCTTTTTTTTTTTTTTTAAGTTGGCAACCTGACTGCTTGGGTTTTGGAATATTTTTCCTAAGCAGAGTCATCAAAGTTCCCCATGTTGCCACATCTTGCAAAACCCACTCACCCAGTAGCTGTGGGCCCTTAGTTCTGAGGTGGCCTAAGAGAGCCCAGGAGGGGCAAAGACCATTTTGATGGCAAAATTTTCAGAAATTAAAATACCCTGACAATACAATTCTTGGTAAGCCATGAGAGTAAGACGAAGTCCTAGTTATACGGCTCCCCAAATTCAATAACTTTCCCATACTGTTGGCATGCCCTTGGGAGCCAGTTGCCATGGTGATCCTTTTAGCACAAAAGAAGAAGTCTGGCTGGTCCAGGGGCCTCGTGTCTGAAAAGTTCAGCCCCTGTGGCAGAGAGGGCACTCCTCCACTTTCTTAACCTTTCTAGCATTACACATTTGTTCACAGCTGGCTAGAACTGGCCTAAAGCAGAGATGAGGTGCCTCCAGAAACTCACCGTAGCTGTGGTGACAGTGGCGGGGGGGGGGGGAACACATCTTCAGATCTAGTCCTGGAGCTGTTCTGACTTAAGATTATTAAGTAATATAGGAAAGGGCACCTAGGGAGTTTCCTGCCTGTTCTCTGTGAATGCCAGACCGCTGCTTGATTACTAGTATTACAACTCTAGAAGCCCACTTGATCAAGACCTAGCTAACCAATACCATAACTGATCTCTCATTCTATTCACACCTTAGAACTAACCACTGTGTATGTCACAGCTTCGATGGAAAACTGTGCACCACAGTCCAACGGGGGTGCCAGGTACAAACCTTCCTTGCCCTCCTGTGGCATGAATTCCTCCTTGGTCTCCTTCTCACTTGATGGGGCTCCACAGGGGCATCAAGGGTGTGAGATTTGGGATGCTGGGGAAAAGCAGGTCCTTGTTTGCCATTCTCAGAGTAGTGTGCTCGGCTGTCCACTCATCCCCATGATCTAGCCTCTGAGCATCCCGGGTTAATGAACAAATGTTAACGGTGTGGCTCCTCCACACGGAATTTGGATTTTACTGAAAACTCCTAAAGGGCCCCAAGGGAAGACTCTGATGGTGAAACAATAAACTAGGAGGATTCATATTTTTATACTGGAGCTTCAGTCACCATCTCCCCGAGTCATGCGTTCAGGTCATGCATCAGCCACGCTAATGACTCAAATTTTCATTCTACCAGATTTTCAAGATAATTCATGGGGCTGGCCCCGTGGCCGAGTGGTTAATTCCGCACACTCCGCTTCAGGTGGCCCAGTGTTTCGTTGGTTTGAATCCTGGGCGCAGACATGGCACTGCTCATCAGGCCACGCTGAGGCAGCGTCCCACATGCCACAACTAGAAGGACCCACAACAAAGAATATACAAGTACGTACCAGGGGGCTTTGGGGAGAAAAAGGGGAAAAAATAAAATCTTAAAAAAATATATATAATTCATAGAACACTACATTATTATATACTTTACTAAAATGTTATATATCTTATGGCTGGTTATTTTGTAATCCAGTATATATTATTTATTGCTCTGACGATTGTACATCACTGCTTGGAAATAACAGTCCCTCAATACAGCTGGGCAGGTGGAGCAGCATCACAGCAGCAAGAGATGGAGGTCTTCATCGATGCCTGGAGGCTAAGCTAAAGCAGGGTCAACACAAATTCAAAGCTAGCACTGAAAAGGAACACTAACTCAAAACTTAGTCAAAGGGTAAAAAGGTACTTAGGGCTGGAGACAGAGTGTCTGCAAGGAGCAGTCTCAGTCCATCCCATTCGTAGACTAAGGTACTATGGCCACGAAGGGCGGATGGGAAGCAGCCATTCAGAAAATAAGGGCAGAGCACGCGCACCAATCTCCCAGCCCTGTGTTGCCTCAGCCCCCTCCCTCTGGTCATGGGAGTGTGACCTCTGAACTCACAGGGGAGTCCCCTCCTGGAGGGAGCTGGCAGCCCGCTGACCCCTGCTTTCTTTGCTTGTTGCACTGGCCGGAGCTGGGATTCTGAGCCTCTCACCAATCTCATTTCACATAAACATGTGGGTCTATGGAATCAGGCAAATTTCTTAACTAAATTAGTGCAATAGAATTAAATATCAGTCAAGACAGGAGAGGCACATCATTCATCATCAAACTAACATCCTTTCCTGGGTTGTAATTAGGTCGAAGAATTAATGTCTGTGGAGCACTTGCACTTCTCCAGAAGTATTTGCAAAATAGCACTAGAGCAAACAGTTTCTAAGACCTCTTTCAAGAATTTTTTATGAATAGAAGTCAAGTAGAGAATTATAATTCTAAAAGAGCAATCACACCTCATATTCCAAAGAAGAAAATGTTAAGGATTCAAAAGAGATTGGAGACAGGGAACATTAGATGGTAATTTTATATTAGTAGCATTAATGTCACTAATTGAACAACAGAACTAACAAGTGTTTTCCTTGAACCCAATTAATAAGCTAATCAATCAGCAAGTACGTGGAAGCATCACAGGCTCACGGCGTTAGAGCTGGAGGGGGCCCTAGCGAGCACCTGATTTGACCTCCTTCTCTTTCAGATGAGGAAACTGAGTCACAAAGGAGCTGTGTCATTTGCCCAGGATCATGAGAATTCTATTGGGTGCTGAAGGATGACAAAGAGAGGTCACCCCCTCCGACCAGAATGTTGATTATACTTTTTAAAGAAAAGACTCATTGATGGTGATTATTTTTAGCTTGTAAAAGTCTATTCATTTAGAAGAAGCATTTAATGTCACAGATTATTATAAGAAATATTTTTAACAGGATTTGCAATAATATATATACTTATGTATATGCAAAAGATATATACTTATATATATATATGATTTATATATATATATATGTATCTTTGAGATCTCTCCTCCAAAAGGTTTATACAGGAGTCAAAAAAGAACCACTATCAAATGGCATATAATAACTTCAAATAATATACGCATTGTTGTCTTCACAAGATAGCCTTTTATCATTGAGAAACTATTAGTCCCTCTGGCTTCAAAACAGATAAATTTTATAGGAAGCACTTGTAGAAACTCAAAATAATGGAAAGACTAATATCAAGCTGTGGTCCCCACGCTTCAGCTCACACGACACCCGGACTCTTATATTCCCTCTCAGAGTGAAATCTTCCTTTCCTTCTGCTTCGATGGAGCCAGACCAGGTGACCGTACTGCAGCAGGTGCACAGGCCGGACGAGAATGATTGTCTTCCTCACTGTGTGATCTTTCCAGGGTCCCATGAAATGTCCATGTGCCTATGAGGAAAGCTGCTAAGAGCCTCAGGGTTCTTCGCAAATATGTGTGTCTACGATATAAATGAGCCAAGATGAGATATAAAAAGAGAAACATCTGAAATTCATTTAGTTTGCGTCATAAATCCTCATTTCATCTTGATTGAGAAAATGGAATATTATCTCATTAATGGAACATTATCTTATTAATAGAATAAGACTGAATTTTAATATTGAGCATGAAATGACGTACTGAGAAATGAAAATCTTGTTGGTGGTCTTTTGTAATAATAACAATTATTGTCGTTTAATTAGTAATATTGTTATTGTAATTCCATGTCTATCACTATTATTTTCTGGAACCATCTATTTCAGGTTACCCTAAGGGTCTTCAAGTTCAGCTTAATGATTTTTTGTGATTGATGAGGTTTGATCATGACTACATAATGGTTTTGCTTAGAGATTTCTCAAACTAACCTAGAGAAATTTAGTCCCACGTCAGACACAGTACCATATAAGGATTTATCTTTTGCAGATAATTGAAAAAGAATCTGTGATGGCTAAGTTTGTGATGGAATTAGATGAAGTAAGAGCCATTTTGATGTATTATCAAGAAGTTTGAAATGGATTTCTGTCCCTCCCAATGAGAAGAAGGCCTTCGTGTGTTATACCAAGCAGCTTGGTCTCCAAGACATCCTTTATAGTCTTTTTAACACTGCACTGGATTCCACACTACTGGAGATAGTTGATTAGCAGTCCATGCCTTTAAGACAATGATTTCCAGACGTGCTGTCTGTGCACGGGCGGGAAAAATGACGATTACCTTCTGGACTTTTATATGTACATAGTTATTGTTCTCTGGTTACAAATGTAACTGTGGATGGTTAGCTTTTATGTAAGATTTTAATCCCTCTCTCATTTTTTCTACTGGATACCTTTATCCACACTAATTATGATGGGCCAACCAGAACCTTGTGTAGATCATTAAACAAGTAAGATATCACAATATTCTGCAGACATAATTCATCATAATGTCTGTGGTGAGAGAGTTCAGGGTATTAAGACTTTCATTTTCATGCTGGTGGACATACAGACACAAATAACGAGCTAAAGATTCTAGATTTATACACAGTGGCACCATGAAAAATGTAGGATTTTTGACAGAAAAATGTCCCCCCAAAACTTATTATCAATAGTCTACATGTTGTAAAGTTATGACCAGTTGAAGAATATCTGGATTCCTAGGAAATCAGAAGAGATTGCTATCTGCACACACCTTGTTCTATAGACGGCATTGTTCTTCTAAGTGACAGCTGAGTGTCATCTGACACGTCACCATGTGCAGAACTTGTATGGTGTTTGTTCATTCCTAATATATCCAAACAGATTCAAAAGCCAGGAATTTCTTAACATGGCCATCTGTTAAGCATCTCCCTTTTGGTACATTATCTCCAAATAGACAATGAATTACCTTAGCAATTACTGCCTTTTATACAAGTAGTTAATGACAGACAGTAACTCAACTGACTAGATTCTTTTTTCACTTTGAAAGTATTTAGCTTGGATTTCCACTCTTAGTACTTTACCTTGGGATGATTTGAGTATCTCTAGGTCCCTTGTGGACCAGACTCCACCGTGGCTGACCCCGGGCCAAGCCACCGTCGTCCCTGGTCTGGTTTATTGTAATCACTCCCTAGCTGGTCCATCAGCTTCCACACTTAGCTCCCTACAGACGACTCAGGAGGATTTTACAAATTTTGAATTTCATTTAACAGAGCCCTCCTCTGTGGTTTCTAGCCAAACGTGGAACTGATGGTAGATGTTAATAATGATCGCTGGCTGATGCCTGCTAGTGAAAGAGGAGAAGCTGAAGGTCTTGTCAGAGTCTTAAGTGCTTGTTGTTTCTTTCATGTCCCGTTGCTTTCAAACTGAAAACAAGGATTTTTTTTTTAACCACACACGGAACACTAGATTAAAATAAATAGACTAATAAATGATAGGTTGCATAGATTTAATATAATTAATCCCCCTTGCTGGTCTCTACTGTAAATGCAACCAGCAGAGGTTTGAAGTGAGTTAGAGCACTTTAGCAATCAAGAGTGCAATCACTTAGCTCTGGTACTTGTGCGAAGTGCCCGCAGCCTAAGCAGCTGTCACAGTTTCATAGAAACCAGGTGTCACAGAAAGAGACGGGTTACAAGAGTCTAATATGTTGCCCAGAGATGATGGCTTATTCAAAGGAGGCTTAAAAGAAAGATAATTAGGTGATTATATCTAAAGTCCTTAACAAGGGGCTTCTTCAAAGAGGGCTTGACGCTGACATCTGCACCCTTCACAGTTGGAGTGTTCTACTGAAAGCTCATGTCTTGGGATTCCTGTTACAAAGGTGTACAAACTTTGAAGAGAATTAGAAAAATAGGTTATTTTAATTAGATGAAAAAATGTTTGGAAATATATGCAATTATCTCTTTCCCTCACCCCCACATCCATCAGCAATTCCTAGGGACACCTAAACACATGAGAATCATCCGAAAATTCCAATCCAGGGTCAAGGAATTGGGAAAGGCAAATTGTCAACAAGCAGAAGCCATAAAAATTAGAAGAAGTAAAGAGATAAGCCCCAGTAGGAAGGACTGTGGGTGTCTGTGTCCTGCCAAGTGGGGCGGAGTAGAGTGCTGGGTCCTGGGTTACAAACACCAGCCCCACATGCCAGGCTGGCTGGATAAGAATCATGGTGGGTGGGTGGGTGAGGAGTGCTGACAACACAGACACCAGGTCACACCCCCGGAGGCTCACTCACCAAGTCTGGAGGGGGCTGAGAGTGTTGATTCTTAACAAGCATCCAGGATTCCAAGTTAGGGAACCACTGTTCTGATTGGTTCATATGAGTATTCCTTTGTCTCAAGTTCAGAGTGGTGCCGTAGAAAGAACCTCTCTGAGCTTAGAATCAGAAGACATATATTGAAATCCGGACGGTGACTATTCAGGTGAACGTGAGCAAAACGTTTGACTCTCTGAGCCTCAGTTTCCCCATTGTGAGCAGACAAACTATTACACACCTGCCTAATGTACAGAAGGATGTCATACTGTTATTAACATAGTATTAATCATTAATTATACCCATTATTGATATTAGTTACATTAATAGAGTTAATATTTATTGAGAATTTACCAAGCGTATTATCTTATTAAATTCCCATCACAACCCTGTGAACTAAATAAAATTATGTCCAACTTATAGGCTAAAAGAGGTTAAGCAGCCCATTTTTAATATAATTACGGTGAATTTACCACTAAAGTTGAACATGTTGACTCTAAAGATATGGGCTGATCTGACTTAATAGGATTTTTCCCTTAAAACCATCCGCCTGCCTTAGTTCTGGTTGGCCATTCAACAAGCAACTTTCTCTTCTAATTACAACCAGTCTTCCTCTGGGAGCAGCCAGCCCTCGCCAACTGGCACGAGAACGTTGTTCCCTCAGCAGCAATGGTTCTCACCTTCTGTCCAAAGGGCTCTTGAGCAGAATTGCTATGGCAACAACACATCATTATGCTTGGAGGATCCGAATCAAGACATCTGATCTTAATCCCACAGATGGCAGCTTCATCCCCTTTGGCTTCTGAGTTTTGTACTTGGTGAAGCAACAAATTGAGTTGCTCAGTAACAGACCAATCCCTTGTGAGTTACAAGTCATTCACTGGGAGTAGGTCACTTCTTTGTCAATCTAGAAAATCCCTTTCTCAGAGCTGCAAGCCTGAGAACAAAGCTCCAGTTTCCGCAGGAAGCAATGACATAGCACAGCAACGTGGCCAGGTTGTTTTCAGACAGGGGTCAAGTGGGCACAACTTTGCCTCCAAGGGACAATTTCGCAATGTCTGGAGATATTTGTGGTTGTCACGACTGGCGTGTGTGCTACTGACATCTCGTGGGTGGAGTCCAGAGGTTGCCTGCAATGTACAGGACGGCCCCACAACAGAGAATGATCTGGCCCCAAGGTCGGCAGCCCCGAGGGTGAGACACCTGTTATAGGATCACCCTCTCTCCACACATGCCCTCTCTCTGCAGCCATCCCCCTGAGGTGTGACATCCACCTCATGTGTCCACTCACTGGGTCCCAGGGGGTCCTTGGGGTACACATCTTTGCCTTTTTGGAACTCTATGTAATTGCTGGTCCATGCTAATCCAGCATATAACACAGTACCTTGTCCAGAATAGGTGTTCAATAAATGTAAAATGTCTTAATAAATACAGTTACATTATGTGCACCTCTAATGCCAGTAATACTGTATTACGAGGAAATTGATTCAATGATAAGTTAACACCTCCATTCCAGGTATAAGTCAGAAGTAGTGCTAGGACAAAAATGGTGATATTCTTACCCCAAAGATAGGAGTTTGAACCCCCGTCAGAGGACTCTCTTTTTCAATTTAAAAAAAAAAGTAACCTAAAGGAGGGGCCGGCCTGGTGGCGTAGTGGTTAAGTTCACGCACTCCACTTCAGCAGCCCAGAGTTCGTGGGTTCAGATCCTGGGCGCAGACCTACACACAGCTTATCAAGCCATGCTGTGGCAGCATCCCACATCAAATAGAGGAAGATTGGTACAGATGTGAGCTGAGCAACAATCTTCCTCAAGCAAAAAGAGGAAGATAAGCAACAGATGTTAGCTCAGGGTCAATCTTCCTCACCAAAACAAAAAAGAAAAAAAAAGTAACCCAAAGGATTATCATTAAATTCGTAAAAATGAACCTTAGAGAAAGGAAACAGAGTCAACACTGCCAAGGATTTCATCAGTTGTGTTAAAGGAGGACGTTACAATTGCCTCTGCAGACGGCGTGGGCACCGGTGGTCCTCGTCTGCTTCTTGTCCTACAGTGACTGCGAATTCACTTTCATACAACTATGCTCTCCACACATGCTGAAACTGGGGATCTAAACATAAAACACGGTCCCTGCTCCCCTGGGGGAGCACACAGTCAGACTGGGAAACGCAGAGATAATCATCAGAGCATGGGTACGCACCACAGCAGAGATAGTAAGAGGGGCTGCAAAGCAGCCAGAAGATGTGTGCGACCCAGCGTGAGGTCACCGGACTTGATCTCATTTCCTTTTTAATGAGAAGGTGAGGCTGAAGCCATAGGCCAAGCAGGAGCCTGCTGCCACAACCCAGGTGAGAGGCGGGGGTGCTGGACCAGATGGGGGCAGAGGTGGGCGTGGTAAGAAGTGCTCAGAGCCTGGCTCAATTCTGAAGTCACAGTCACCATCAGGTTAGCTAACCTGAGTACAGAACCCTTGAGAGACGGGGACTCTCTCTCCATGAAACCAGGTTCTTCCGGAGCGTGAGACCGAACCCCAAGGCAACGACCATCCGCTCTGACATCACAGGAGCCGGCCAGCTGCCTCCCTCCTGACTCACGACTTCATCTTCCCCGAGGTCAAGGAGAAGCAAGTGGCACCCTCACCAGCCTCCACCACGGCTCTTACACCTGCCGTCTGGTTTGGGTGGGAACGGGGAGCAGCCTCGGGCTTCAAATCCCTGTCGTTGGCGGTGGGAAACTCTCAGAGCCTCAGTTTCCTCGTCTACAGGATATTCCGACCAATAAGCAGCCTATAAAGTTGATAGTGTGTGGTAAGTGCTCAAAAACAGTAGCCTATTTCTCTTCTCTAGCGTTAAGACCCTGTGTGACAAGAAAAAACAGCTTCAGCCATAACAGGCGGGGTCCAGTGCCCCGCCTCCTATGGCTGTTCGACTTCAGTCTCCAGAGCCACGGGTGTTCTGAACCATCCCTGAAGGGACACCGTGCTGCCCTCTGTCGTGGGAACTAAATGAGGCACGTGTACAGCCCTGCCACATAACAAAGGACCTAGTGGTGATATTAACACCTTAGTGACAGGACAGATCTACTCACGCTCTCGCCAAGCAAGCCACACACGTGCATTCAGTCAGCACTGGCTTATCCCCTTAGAGGCAACCGGGACATGTGGTGATATAAGTAAGAAGCATAACCACGGCCCAGAAGGGGACACATCAGATGGCAGTTAAAAAGTCGGCTCAGACATCAGACGGGCTCTGGGACCACTGCTTATTAGGGCTGTGGTCTTGCGCAGCTTATCTGACCCATGTTTTTCCCATCTGTAAAGCTCGTTTTGAAAATTACATGAAACCGCTCTTGTAAATCCCCAAGCACTCTACCTGGCGCCCAGCGAGCCCTCCGCATCATCAGCTGCTGCTACAGCATCTCCACAGTTACTGCTATCGTCACAATTATTATTGCTGTTGTTGAGGAATAAAGCTATTGTACTAGTTAGAGTCCTTACAACTGTAAATTATGAAACTCAATGTCATAGTAGATTAAGCCACAGAGGGAACGTGCTGGCTTCACGCAGCTGGTAAGGCTGTGGTAGGGTGGACTCAGCCCAGCCCAGTCCAGACCCGAAACGATGCCTCAGGATTCTCACTCTTGTTGTGTTCTTGGCTTTACCTCTTGGTCTCTGCGCGAAGCAATTCTTTTAGGCTCAGGAGTCCTCTCTCTATTTTAAAAGGAAAATGGCCTCTAAGAACCTCAGAATTTTATCTTCCAATTACCGTGATACACACACAAAACTAAGGTTTCTCTCTTCTCCTACAGTCCCAAATGGAAAGGCCCCAGAGAGGGCCCTGCCAGGCCTGGGCTGGGTTCGACATCCACGCCGCTGATCCTTGGAACCAGGGAACGGGTGCGCCCCCTGCCCCGGGGACTCCAGGGACAGAATGCCGCTATTGATAACCCCATCAGAACCACTGGATTGGGGGAAGAATGGACCCCAAAGGAACAGCGTCAGCAGACTGGTGATAGTCGGAAAAAGAGCCCATATTAGTGAAGGATGCAAATAAGCATAAAAAGGGAAAATTGTGCAGTGAGGTAACGAGGACCCAAAGGAGAGAGCAGCAGAGTCTCTGAGGGTCTTCGGGAGGAAATGATGAAACACTCACCTAATTACCACCCATCAGAGCATCTGCCTCCCAGCATTCACAGTTTAATTTGAAAATGATGAGAGCTCTGGTCCGTTGCTAATTCGATTCCCAAGAAGATTACAAAGCTTCAAAATCAGAAACATCTGGACAGCAAGCTTCTGCGGTCCGTTTCCTACAGGACAAGTCATAAAGGCTCGGCCAAAGTCTCAACTGAACTCTTCGTATTTGAGTTAAAGAAGTTTTCCATTTCTTCGTTTTAAAATACTCTGGCAAATACTTTGTGAATTGTCTGCATTTTGACTTGAATTAGTGTTCCCAACTGCCAGTTGCTTTGATTCTGCAATTAAATGCATCCATCCAACACTTTCATGTTTCTGTCATCTCTAGACCAGTTAGATACGCAGGGAAGAGCAATACAAACACATTTTTATCTAGTCGCTTGTCTCCTAATCCCTTCCCAACATGGATTTTAAGGCTTTTGCAGAGAAATAGGAAACACATTGTACCAACTTTCTATAAAAGCACAAAAGTCCCCAAAGACTTAAGGATTGCAATCAACTTTGGCACCCTATTTAGTGCCATGGGGCTAGCGGTTGATGACTTTATACTTTGGGGTGGAAATAGGAGTTTATTTTCAAAATAGAGCTCCTCATTACGCCAGTTGAACAGACTGCTGAGCATGGACACTTGCTCTGAGGACAGAGGTCTAGCAACAAATTCCGAATCTCTCGTTCATTCTGACCGCGGTGTCCATCACAGTGTCGGGCCGTCTCTATGCGGGGATCCTGGGGCACCTCCAGCTCAGCATGTCTGAACACCTATGGACTCAGGGGCGGGGGAGGAGGGGCTGCCTTCTTCCTCAGCTAAGGCGGGTCGGGGAGAGCCGGGGCCGTCTGTCTGTTTCCCAGGGCAGAGCTCTGACACAGCACCACCACCTCTGGACGCTGACCCCGCATCACTCCACCACCAGGTGCTCTCAGCTCCACCCTCCCCGGTCTCCCCTTTAGCTGAAAACTTCCTATTTCTACCTGGACTGCAACATCTTACTCTAACCTCACGGCTGGGCACCCGGGTCTCAATCCTGTGAGCCACACGGCCTTAAGGCTCGCTCAGCTGAACTAAACCTCAGACGGGCTTCTTCCGGACTCCAGCCCGGACCTTCCTGGCTTAGAGCATTTACTTTAGGAAACTTGTCATTGCACGTTCTTTCTCTGCCCCTTTGAGATGTAAATCTTTTGAAAAGCCTCTTGCCAGTTGTACAACTCAGGAAATGTATTTCTCAAGGACCTGGAGCCATCCCTTTGGCACATCATCCTCAAGGAGTGGAGCATCCACATCTCCCAGTCTCTGCGGGAAGGTAGGAGCCTCAATGTGGGGGCACCTTCCTCCAAGTCAGAAAACTACCTCCCATAATAAAGACACAAAAAAGTTTGCCTTTCCTTTGGGGAAGGCCAAGGGGTAAATAGGCGTGGCCTATGACCCCCATCCCTCCCACTGTTGATTCAGCAGAGCTGAGCTCAGACTGCATTCGGGCCTCCCTCCTCTGTTGCAGTAGCCTTGGATAAAGTTTTCCTTGCCTGTTGAAATTCGGCACAATTTTTGCTTTGACACTGAATGAACTCATGGATCACCTGGGGAGCTGTAGACATCGGGCGGGATGCCTCAGCCACACCTGGGAACATTCGACGAGACTCCCTGAGGTTGGGACTCAGACACCCTGACTTTCAAGGCTCCCCTGTGACCGCATGGGGCAGTGAAGGTTGAGGAACACAGACCTGATCTCAGTGCTCTCCAGTCCTTCCCTTCAGGCCTTCCAGCTGCAGACTGTGTGAGTAAGGTGGGGGGTGGGGGAGGGCAGCTGCCCAAGATCCATTCTCAAGATAGGAGAACTAGGCACGTCTACCTGAGGCATCTTTTTACAAATTGTGACATGTGCCTTCCTATGGCGTTGTGTTTCCATTCTGCTGAGATACTGGATACAAGGTAGCTATGCATCCCTTAAATCCTGTTAAAAAAAAGGCCGATAACTCCGGCCATGCCTGGAGTTCTGCCCTCCTGCAGACTGGGAACCTTTCTGGCTGCTTCTTTGTTGCACATTCCTACTTGGACTCTAGTGCCTTTCGAAAGCTCCTCGGCACCAAGACAGCCCTGGTTGGCTGGACAGATGTGCTGTGAGCACGCCTGACACAGAAGTGTTCCTTCAACACAGCACATAGTGTCCACGTGTGGGGGAGAATGTGAGCCAGCACATGAGCACCCCTCCTTGTGTGTGTGGCACTCGATGGCATGGTGGCATGTGAACTGAGGCTCCGGGTGAAGGCACCGAGACACCGCCTAGCACTCCCCCACAGTTCCCTCAGGAGGAGCCGTGGGATGCTTCCTCCGACGGGCTGGATGAGGGGACCTCGCCTCCTCTCCCAGCAAGAACACTTCCTTTGTATAAAAGCATGTTGGGCCAGAGAGACCAGACTCTCCAGGCACAAGTGGCCCAGGTGGAACGGGGAGTGGACTCACTGGTGGGGTGTGGGGCGTGGGGCGGGAGCTGCCAGAGAGCACGGAGGTGGGACAACTAGAGAAAGATGGACAGCCAGGTGACAGCGCTGGTGTCCCTAAGAGGGAAGGCCGTGAGAGAAAAACCTCCTCTGCAAGGGATGTTGCATATTCAACTCTCCTATTTGGGGATTCATGCCTTCTTTTTCATTTTTTTTTTAAATATTGGCACCTGAGCTAACATCTGTTGCCAATCTTCTATTTTTTCCTTCTCCCCAAGGCCTCCCTAGTACATAGTTGTATATTCTAGTTGTAGGTCCTTCTGGCTCTGCTATGTGTGATGCCGCATCAGCATGGCTTGATGAGTGGTGATAGGTCCACGCCCAGGATGCAAACCGGCGAAACCCTGGGCCACCAAAGCAGAGTGCGTGAACTTAACCACTCGGCCACGGGACCAGCCCCCTCATGCCTTCTTTTACTAGCATTGTTTTAAAAATACACAGAGGCACTGCATCCCATTCTCTCTGTGCCCTGACTGCCGGGATGCAGGGAGCAGGTTCCCATGGCCAGGAGAGGTGAGTCACCCCAACTTCAGCTGTCTCCATAGCCACTGACCCATTGACCTTCGTCATTTTCCCCCTGGAATTCTCTGAAAATTCCCCAATTCCTTTTTCTGCCTCCAATCTCACCTCCCTCAAATCTACCCTCAACAATATTCCCTTAAACAGAAATCTCATTGTCACCTCCCCAGGACTTCCCAAGGCTCCATCACCACCTGCAGGCTAAAGTGTCGCCTCCTTAGCCTGGCAGAAGACGACCACCAGCCGGCCCAGGCAATCTCCTTGTCTACACCTATTCCCAGAGCCCTCCACCAAGCCCCTATTACCACCACCACTCCCTCACCCAGACACGTTGGGGTAGCTCACACCAGACTGGAGGGTGTGAACGTCTCCCCTCAGTTGAGTCCTCAAGATGCATCTAAGTTGTCAAAGTCCTGCTGAGGTCTCGCATTCCCTCAGGAGACTTTCTTGATGCCCCAGGCAAATTTAACCAGTCTCTCATTTCTGCTTCCTGGGTCACTTGAACAAACATTAGGTGGATATTTCCAAACTGATGCCTCTAACAACCACCATTCAGAAATGGAATCCATCCTGACAAGGGAATGGCAGAAAGCATAGATGTCCTCATTCCTCCGTGGTTAAATTAGGTGTTTGATTTTCTCTGCTTATTGTTAGGATCTTCCATAAAATTAATGAATAGAAGGGCACATGCGTCATTGTATTTGAAGTCACTTCATGAAGATAGGTGGATATGAGACATGCACATCCAGACACGCTCTGACTCTGAGAAAAGACGAGGCTGGTGGGGAGACAGTGTTCTGTGCTCTGCACTTCCCAGATTCCACCCCAGTGCCCTCTGTCTAACATCCAGACAAAAAAGACATCCTCGTCTTTGCCTTCATCAAGGGCCCCCAAAGCTATCCTCATTCTAATCTCCAAAACCTGTGATTGTTACCTTACATGGCAAAAGAGATTTTGCAGACTCGACCGAGTTAAGGATCTGGAGGTGAGCACATTATCCTCGGTTGTCAGGTCCCCTTCATTCCTGGGCGATGGCAGCAAAAACAAACAGCAAGGGAGGATGGCATGTCTTGTCCTGTACCACCATCCAAGTTCCCAACATGCTTTGCCAGCATCCGTTAGATCCTCTAGAGGATGCAAAGGGGAAACATGCACAAATCTTGTTCCCAAGAAACTTACAATCAAGCAACAACAATAATGCCTATCTTAATGTACGCTAAATTGTATGAAGCTCTTTTTCATATTTTCTCATATTTGTTTCTTAAAGGAACCCTGGGAACGAGGGGGGATCTGGGAGTATTATCACCTCTGTTTGGACATGAAATTTGCTGCTAAGTAGTAAAGCTATACGCTGAATCCAGCGCCCCTGATCCAGATCCCACACATTTGCCTTTATCACAGCTGCTCAAGTGACCGGAAGACAAGGCTGAGCAGTGGGGGTGTTTGATGAGAAGCAGCAGATCGTGGTTATAATGATGTTGGCTTTAGATAAGATATCCAATGACCTAGTCGTGAGAATAGGGTTTCTGATAGACTGCTTTCTCTTTGGCTCAGGGACTAGGGAGGCAGAACCTAAGAGGTTGTCAGTGCCTGCATGTCAGGAAACTAAAGCAAATGTGTGATGTGGCAAATGCGGTATGGAATCCAAGAGAGGCTGATACACGTGGACATTACCAAAAGAAACCTCAACCAAATTGGAGTCAGGAAGGCCTGCAGGGGAGGCTCTCCCACTGCATCATACATCCTCAATTGCTCCAAACAGGAAGAGGCAGGACCTAGCACCTCCCACAGGAAGTGCAACTACAGGAACTGTACTACTGAAGGAAGAATTCTCTCCCCACCCAGCAACAGCCCAGCCAATGAGAAGCCGTTGCTGCCCTGATCTCTTACTCTCCCCCAATGGACTTTCCTTTAGAACAGCCCCTACCTCTCCTCCTTTTCTCTATAAAAACAAGCCCCTTCCTTTTGTCTCTCTGGATTCTCCTATGGTTTGCCATAGGATGCACATCCCAAATTGCCATTCTTTTGGCTCTTCCCAAATAAACTCCTTTTGCAAGTAAAACAACTGACCAATTTACTTTTTAAGTTGACAACAACAGTCCCAAGCAGAAGTCAAGGCCCATCTGAAGCGACATGACATAAGTTTGTAGCAGGAACATCAGTATGGTTTGTGACCGTCTCTGGCAATGTTGAACCCCTGATGCAGGCGTGAAAAGGGGTGATGGGGGGGATCTAGGGATAAGGCTGTGGGAGATGAAAGGAGTAGAGGCTCTAAAACAGAGGCGGGCAAATGTCATTGAAGTTTCTTGCTGCAAGTCCAGAATGGAGAGGGAGATGAGTAAATCCCAAATTAGAGACATTAAAAGAAATGGGTGAGATGAAGGACGGAGGGATGGTTGGGCAAAGAGCAGGGCTGGGGAGCAACAAGAAGAGAGACAGTTAAGAGTGACCTGGATCAGAAGAGGAGACTTCAGGGTTCAAGGTCCCAGAGACAAGTAACATTTTTATTTTATGTTGTGGGAAGAACATTTAAGTGAGATCTACCCTCATAACAAACTTCTACGTGTACAATACACTGTTGACGCTATAAGCACAGTGTTGTACAGCAGATCTCTGAAATTACTCATCCTGCTTAACTAAGAACTCATGCCCTCTGATAAGTAACTCCCCATTTCCCTCTCCCCCCAGCCCCAGATAACCCCCATTCCACTTTTTGATTCTATGAATTTGACTGTTTTAGGTAACTCATGTAAGTGGAATCACACAATATTTGTCTTTCTGTGACTGGTTTATTTCACTGAGCATGGTGTCCTCAATACTCATCTATGTTGTTGTATATTGTAGAATTTCCTTCCTTTTTAAGGCTGAATAATATTCCATTGTATGTATATACCACATTTTCTTTATCCATTCATCTGTGGATGGACGCTTAGGTTGTTTCCATATTTTAGCTGTTGTGTGATGCTTCAATGAACATGGGAGTACAGATAACTCTTGAAGATCCCGTTTTCAATTCTTTTGGATAAATACGCAGAAGTAGAGTTTCTGGATCATATGGTAGTTCTATTTTTAATTTATTGAAGAACCTCCATACTGTTTTCCATGATGGCTGCACCATTTTACACTTCCACCAACAGTGTGCAAGTGTTCCAATTTCTCCACATCCTCGATTTGACCCTAAGGTAAAGCTCACAGGGATGATGAAATCTCAGGTATAACTAAATGCAGAGGAGAAGCTCTCTAGAACCAAGACAGGCAACACTGTGGATCAAGACAAAACTGGGAAACCCAACTGGGCTGTCTGTCAGTGCATAAACTTGGGGCAATAGGTAGAGCTCGCTGCGGCTTCCCTTTCATTTGTAAGATGCTCATAGCAATAACTATGTCACAAAGTTGTCCTGAGGAACTAAATGAGATGATATGTCCAGGATCCAGGGTGAATTCTGCA
Organism: Equus quagga; assembly: GCF_021613505.1. Lineage (NCBI taxonomy): Eukaryota > Metazoa > Chordata > Mammalia > Perissodactyla > Equidae > Equus > Equus quagga. The sequence continues at coordinate 2,873,462 of NC_060275.1, forward strand.
GTTACTGACAGGTTTGCAAAAATGAAAGCTTTTTCTCTGAAACTGAGTTTAGGTCTCAAAGCCCTTTGAAGCTGAAATGTAACCTTGCCCATCAAAGGGACCTCATCCATTCTCCAGCTTAAAACTTCTTGTGAGTACCTGGTCAAGCCAAGATTCTCCTCCCACTTTCTCCTTCTCCTCCTAAGTCTGAGGGAGATGAGGTCCCCCAGGAGTGGACTATACCGACATCCGTCTGTGTCAGCTCCGCTAATGCATTGTCACAAGATGTCTTAGAAACCTGTTGTCATCCTCAGGCATCTACCCCTATGTTCTACTGCTACCACAGGCCTGGAGAGGCCCACCTGGACTATGAACCTTTGAGGGTCCTGAAGGAATCTCATTGTGTCTCCCCCTGCTCTGTGGCACAAAGGAGTCTGGGAGGCCTCCTGGGGTCCCTCCTCCAGCCACCCCAACACATGAGGCCTTTCACTCTGACATGAGGTGCCCCCGGCACTCAGTGCTTCGCCATGGGGCTTGTGGTCTCCCTGGGACTTTCCTTGAGAAGCTGGGGAGTTGCCACCTCTGTCCTGGGTTGCCCTGCAAAGTGGGGGCTTTCCATTTAGGTTTCTACCATCAGCCCCTCCAGGATGTTGCCTGAAAAGGCAGGGCATAGTCAGACTGTGCCTTCCCCCTTCCTCACAGACCAGAGGCAGCATCTGAAGGGTCCCCCCACTGCTCATTCTCCTGCCGGCTGGCCAAAGGAACGTTTACCTCCTTCCCGGTGACAGGAGCCCTGCTCTGTGGTCACCATGCCATCATCCCATTGTTCTTTATGATAGAAGCTCGCGCCCTGAATCTTCGCCTCTCTCAGCCTCTTTTTTTTTTTAAAAAGATTTTATTATTTCCTTTTTCTCCCCAAAGCCCCCCGGTACATAGTTGTATATTCTTCGTTGTGGGTTCTTCTAGTTGTGGCATGTGGGATGCTGCCTCAGCGTGGTCTGATGAGCAGTGCCATGTCCGCGCCCAGGATTCGAACCAATGAAACACTGGGCCGCCTGCAGCGGAGCGTGCGAACTTAACCACTCGGCCACGGGGCCAGCCCCGTCTCTCTCAGCCTCTTAATGCTCAAAAAATCCATCTCCATCTCCTCTCTCAAAAGGCCTGTGGGGGGACATCGAAAGCTCTTTAGCTCTCAAGTTGATTATCTCTACTATCAATTTCAAGAGACTATTTTTGAACTCAAATCTATGTTTGACTCCTCGTTCTGAGCCTTGGTTAACCCGCTGCAGGAAGGGGAGCAAGCGTAGAAAGCGGCCACATGGCTGGAATGGTGCGGGAGGCTGGGGCAGGAAGGCCTCTGGGGAAGCAGGCCACGGCCCTCGCCGAGAACTCCCCACCACACTCAGAGGTGGGCCGGGCAACTAAGTGAGGGGCACTGGCCTCCAGCCCCACCTGGCTGGCTGAGCCCAGGATGCATACACACTGGTTGTGTGGTTGGGGCAGACCCACAGACTGTGGGACCCAAAGCTTTCAAAGTGGGACCTTTGAGAAAAAGAATACAACATTGTGAATAATACCAAATCAGGTACAAGGCCTAGGGAGGGGCCCATAAATGGAGGGGTCCTAAAGCTTCATGCGTTTTCCAGTAAATCCACCTCTCCGTGTGATTTTGGGGCAAAGTCACATGAGCCTCAGTGTCTCAGTGGGGATGATAACATCTTCACAGGCGTTCACAGTATTAAGTGTGGTGATGCCCAGCATTGACACGAGTCAGCACTCAAAAGTGAAAGTTCCCATTACAAGAACCAAGGAAGCGTAATTTAGGCCATCCCAGCTTAGCATGGGCTCACATGGAGAAGAAAAACATGAAATGGGAGTTGGATAAATGTTGGAGAAAACAAAACAACAATAGCAAATTTAAAAAAAAGCAGTATCTAAGCCCAGAATGGTGGACCCAAGAATTGGGGAGTAGAGTCGGTTGAAAATTCTATACAGGTTCAGATATTGGATGACCAAAAAGGTGATTGGTGAGACACCAAGACAATGACAAGACAATTTATTCCACCATCTGTGACTCAAGTTTCCAAGATTTCACCAAATATGGATGTGATTAGTTCCCACACGAAGCAACTGAAATAACTTCATTGAAAGGCCATCAGAAAACTTTGGGTTTAGAACCAGCTGTGGATAAGGAAACGGGATTCAAAACAACAAGTGGAAGAGGTTGCACACTGGTCAGGAAAGTTAGGTGGAAGAGGGAGCACTTTATAGTCCGGTGGTGAGAGCAATGGTACCTGCTGAGCAGATGGCTGGTGACGAGAACAGTGTAAGACAGTCCCCACCCTCCCCTCCCTGTGGGCCCAGCCGTGTAAACTCAGAGAAAGAAGCTTTTGTGTTCAGGTGAAGGACCAGGGCCCAAATTTTGTTCTTTGCCATTGACAATACACATCTTTAATCAGATAGAATTGGGAAAGATAAGCTTGGGATCATCAAAGAAGTGCCGTGGAATTTATGACTGTTTAGGGTGCACACGGGGAGGAAGCAAATGCACAAAAAATTCTGACTTCTCATTAAAAACGGAAATCTGAACTGCAAAATTATGATATATAAAACGATAATTTCCTATCGTGTAGTTTCCCATTGCCTTAGCAATGTGAAAAGTTAACACTTTTAATATCTTTTTTAAAGTTATTTTTGCATTTAAAACTTCTATTCACATTCACAGTCTTATAAAAGTTGAATTAACAGTTTAGGAGGGAACTAAATTTTAAATGTCATAGTTACTGTAGCTTCCCAATGACAACACCATAAAGACCTCATGTTTCTGGAGAGGGTTTTTATTTGTTTCTTACTGTGGATGAAAAATATAGATAGACACTACTTTCAAAATTGTATTAGGAGGCTTCAGCTAAGCAAAGATATTGGATGTAACTACAAATATTTGAGAAAATTCTTCTTTATAAAGATATTGCTTGTTAAGTACCTTGAATGGCCCGAGAAAATACATCACAGTCTTATTGCTATGCACAGAATGAGAAATTGTATATGCGTATTCGTGCAGAAACGCCCGTTTGTGCCTCTGCCTCTCCATGTAACAATGCTAAGAGAAAACTGTGGGAGCAATTAAGTCAGCATTCTGTGCAATTATTTCTCCCAGACATTTGCAGGGAGAATCTATATTCTGTCTGAGAAAAATTATTACACGACTCTAGCAATTAACTCACAGATAAATGAAGTTCTTAGAAAAGCATTAAATTGTATAAGCTTGTTTTAGAAATGCAAACATTTTTTACAAGCACGTCTAAAGTTTTGATGCTCATATATTGGCACAAAACACCATTGAAGCCAAATCTATTCTATTGTCTAAACCAGGGCACAACACACCAAAGCTGAGTCCTCATTTTAAAAATGCTTTGTCTTTACTTATTTACGTATGTCCTCTTTCAAAAGAAAGATTTTGAGACGACTCACAATAAAACAAATACATAATAAGATAGTGAAATAAAAATTTTAAAGCAGAAACAAGGATAAAATAGAATCATCACATTTTCCCTCTTCTCTCTGAATTTGTTAATGCTCCAGAGGTGAGATAACATTAAAAAAAACTTTAAAGAATGCTTTTGAGGGTAAATCTAAATTAGGTCAAAATGTAATACAACTCTTCCCCAAGGAAGGAAGGGCACCAAAGAAGTAGGGGTGTACAGAGTGGTTACATACTGTGAAAGAGCCTATATCACATATCATTGAAATGTCCCTTTTACAACAGTTATGAGATTGCCTAGCTGGCACAGCGAGTCACACAGCAGGAAGCAGGTCTGTTGTCTCCAGTCAGGTGGTCACAGATGGGCACAGCGATCAGTTCCTAGCCTAGGGAGAGATGCTTATCCTTAAGGAAATGCCAATGTGGGGGAAGTTGCATCTTTGTCTTAAGGGCATTTGTTCTTGTCTTTGGGACACAGAAAATGCTTGAAGCAGATGTACAATGTATGCTTAATGGCCACAAGGTCAGGCTGAATTAGTTTTACACTAAATGGCTTCCTCATATACTTCCATATATCCTATTGCTGTCATTTATTTATCAATCCATACAATGGAATCTTACTGGACAAAAAAAAGAATGCAGTACCAATTCATGCTACAGCATAAATGAACCTCAAAAACATTATGCTCAGTGAAAGAAACCAGTCACAAAAGATGACATTCCATTTATATGGTTCCATTTATATGAAATGTCCAGAATAAGCAAATCTGCAGAGACAGTAAGTAGATCAGCAGTTGCCTGGGGCCGGGAGTCAGGAGGGAACACAGGGAGTGACTGCTATTGGGTATGGCTTTATTTTCCTCATCCGAGAATGATGGAAATCCTCTAAAATTAGATTACAGTGATGGTAAATAAACTAAAAATCACTGAACTGTATGCTTCCAACAAAAGAATTTTTAGACGTGTGAATTATGTCTCAATAAAACTCATTAAATACACTTAAGCTATAAAGGTTGGTGAAAGGGGTATCTGCAAGCACACACAGGGCTTCCCTCACACTCCATCCCGACGCTTAATCAAAGGCTTGTTGAGCCCCCGTATGCTGGTCATCTGCCCACAGAGCACAACAGGATGCATCTGGACTAGAAAGACTCTCCACCCAAATGTCACCGTGCGCCATCCAGAGGGGGAACACCTCAGCAGAATTCCCATGAAGCACCCTGTTCTGAGCAACATGATTTCTCCTTGTGTCCACCCAGATGAGTACTCCCCGATTTCTAAGAAAGTGAGTGCCTTGTGAAATTATCTACCACTTTCCAGAAGCATCTTCGAGAAGACCCGCCTGTGGTTTACATGCATTGCTTTGTCTGCCCAGCACCCTGAGTTCTGGGAGCAGCACCCCGATTTCCTAGAAACCATATCTAGTCACAGTCTATATGGAAGCCGCTGTTCTTTTACCTAGCTTTGTTCCCAGGAGAGGTGGGCGGGGAGAAGGGGGGAGCTGCCTCTGGACCAGGTAATTATAGTGCTCAGCCTGGTTAGTCCCAAGGACTCCCTTCCCTGGAATGTCTAGACTTGGGGCTGGGAAGTGAGCAGAGCCTGCTTTTTTGTTGACTGCAGCTACACAGTAAAAATCTAGGGCGCTCAGAAGCCGGTGAAGGGGGAGCCAGTATGGCAGAGAGAGAGGGAGAGCGCTCCCAACAGTGCTCACATTCCTGATCCAGGTGAGCCAGAGGCCCATCTGCATCCCTGTCCTTATTACAGCTGCACTGAGCTCCACGGCAAGATGAACCCTTGTATTATTTCATTAAATTTCACTATTTCTTTAAATCTCCTTTTTATTTATCTTGTTCCAATTGGGTTTCTCCCAATTGCTAATACAAGTACCAGCAGACAGACTATCAATAATGATTATTTTTTAAGTTTTATTGACATTATTCATTCCGTTATTTACCCAGTGACTGCTGGGTGCTAGATGCTGCTCCAGGTACCGGGCATATAATCCAGGAACAAGCCAGAGGAAACCCTTGCCCTGTGGAGTTTAAGGCACTACTGGCTTGTGTCATCAGCCACAGGAAATTGCTCATTCTACCATTCTTTCATGGTAACTTATTGAGCTCCTAATAAACAAAATCCTCATTCATTCAGCAGCACTCAGTGAGTTTCTTAAGTGAGAATGTCAATGCTGTCGGTGGTGTCGCCCTCGGTCTTGGTCACCTCTTGTGCAGAGGGCATTCATGGCTGAGCATCTCACCACACTACCTTAGTGACAGACAGCAGCTCATCCAGGGAGAATTCTGGCCAGTGATGGTCAGCGGTGGAGATGAGTCCCTCAAGCTTTGTATCAGCTCCCACGGCCGCTTAACGTCCTCCAGAGACAGGCCAGTTGAAAGGCCACCTAGAGACCAGGAGGAAGCTGGCAGTCAGGTATTAGTCCTCAATGACCTCAAATCAGGTGAAAGTGAGGAAAGATGGAAAAGGTATTTGGGGATTGTAAAAATGGTTCAAAGATGAACTGGCTAGAAGCGAATAATTCAGAAGGGTGTGCTATAGATGATGCACAGTTTTCCATGGAAACACAAAATTTCTCCCCACAGCCCTTTGATCAAAAGTAATCTCAAAGAGGGGCTGGCCCGGTGGCATAGCAGTTAAGTTTGCACGTCCCGCTTCAGTAGCCCGGGGGTTTGCTGGTTCGAATCCTGGGCGCGGATATATGCACTGCTTGTCAAGCAAGCTGTGGCGGGCATCCCACATAAAATAGAGGAAGATGGGCACGGATGTTAGCTCAGGGCCAGTCTTCCTTAGCAAAAAGAGGAGGATTGGTGGCGGATGTTAGCTCAGGGCTAATCTTCCTCAAAAACAAAAAAAAGTAATCTCAAAGAAAGTTTGCTGTTGTTTATGAAACAAGACTGGTCTCATTAGACTTGGCATAATGTTTTACAGGTGCTACCAGAATGTAAGTTACCTTCTCCAGATTGCTTTGCTGGAAGCTTTCATAAGGAATATCAGATTGGACTAGAAAATTCTGCAGGCTCGGAATCTAAGCCAAGAACTCACCATCACATTCTACCTGCAGAACCTGTAGATTGGGGTGAATTCCTCTCCTTCCACATCAATATGCATCCCTTAAGGTAAAATTTTTCAGAATGGCAAAATGAACACATGTACTAACAGGCCCAAATATGTAGCCTTTCTGTAGCATATACAAATAAGTAAAATTGTATAGGCTTAAGTTATGTTTAATAAGCAACACTTCAGTATTCTATTTTACTTATATATAATCGATGTGTCTAAAAATTATCTGTTAATTAACTCAATTTAGTATCAGTCCAAGGATTTTAAGTTACCTAAAAATCTAGGAAATTATCCTCAATTTGACATAATTACCATTGAAATAACATTTGTCAGAATAATGATTCAATTTTGGTTGAATGCAATTTTCCATTTTTTATAATCTCAACCATTTAGTGGAAGTCATGCTAGCTTAATCAATAAGTCCCATATAGGTTTAGGAAGAATATACTCAGATAGGATTAAAACATACACTTGAATTATACTTAACACTGGTGACTCAGAAAATACTTAGCTTGTTTTTATTAAAACAATCTTAAACTAGTGTTGTTTGCCAGGGCTTTGTCTAAATTGTGTGAACTTGAACTCTTAAAACATTTTCAAGTTGATTTCTGAAAGAATAACTTATTTCACATTGAAAATAGTATGGGTTCAATTTCTTGAATGTCTAGGGAATTGAATTGAACTTATATGAGTACTTATTTGTCTGTAAACCCATCAGAACAGAGCTTCGTTAACAGACCGTATCATCTAATTTGGTGGCACCCTCAGGGGGGAGGAATACTAGCTGCACACTGAGGAATGAGGGCCTCTCTGAACTAGACGTGTACGTCTATAAACACAGAGGGCGAGCTGGCAGCTCTAATTCTACTGTCTCAACCATGGGTCAGGCATCAACACAGAAACACAAAATTTAACACTTCCCAGTGGGTGTGACATCCTTAACTGATGTGAGCACAAAATAAACAAAGAGAAAAGGAAAACAAAGCAGATTCTCCGGCTTCACTTAACGGAGACAAGCTCTCCATAACCACCAGTCCGTTCACAGAGATGGCCAGAGGGTCCGACCATGAGACCAAAAGACTTCAGGATCTGTAATCGGGAGGGTACACAAAAGACTCAAACTCAACTCCACATCAGGCTACCAATGGACGGGCTCTGGAGCACAGGGCCAGGAGTAAAACTCACCACTGGGAGCCGGGAGCCCCCTCAGGAACAGAGCACAGAGGCCCCGAGACCCTCGCCCGTCACCTGGGTGGAGAACACAGGGATCCGAAGGCAAGGTCCAACCCACCCAGTCACAGCACCAACTGTGAAAGACAGAAAACGCACCGCACAATTAAGGAGATGATTCTACTCAGGCTGCTGCAGTAGAGAGAAGCGCCCTAATGAGGAGGAGTTCAGGCAAGAAGGAGAAAACCTGGAGTTTCAGGAAAGGAGAGAATCGTTGAAGAAGGTGGAGGGCAGTCTTCCCTCAGAATGTGTCCTTAGCCATTTCCCAGAATGCAAAAAGCTGGGGGGATTTCTTAACCTTCACAATCGTCTGGAAGAACAGGACTCAGGCAAGTTCAACACAGTCAAGGTGAATGAAATAATTCAATAACAGTACAGTAGTTCAATCTGTCAACTGCTAATGACAGTTCAGGGAACAGGAAGACTGGAAATGGCACACCATACATAGAAGTATGGACGTCTTTGCTGATGTCAGAAAGACCAGTATTCGTGCAGAGGTGGGACTGAAATCCCCTATGATTATCAGTTGTACACAATTATTGGTAAATCAGCTTTTCCCTCAGCCTTTTAAATTCTGGAATTTGAGAAGCTATACCATATATATTTCTAATATTCATAATGCTAAGGAATTTGACATGTTTTTAACCGATAACCAATATTTATAAATAAAATCCACATTTTGGTCTAATCTCATATAAATAAAAATTAGACATGTCATGAGTCTCATAATTGTTCAAGTTTTGCCTATATAAATTCCTCACGTTTTAATCATTTATTCTGGCCAAAATGCTGAGGAACAGCCAACAATCCACACAGTGCATTATTTTCTGTCCTCTTGGGATGGGTCTTACTTTCTATTATTAGTCTATTATTTCTAAGTGAAGAACATGCTAGAAAGGCACCCAAAAATCCATAACATGAGTCATAGTCCTTCTGGTCTCTTACTTTATAAGGAGTCATAGGATTAAAGAAAAATCATTTTGTAACATTTAAATTTGCATTTTAAAAAGGGCTGCCTGAAAAGAGGAAGCATTTTTCTTAGACAACTATAATTACACAACAAAAAAAGAAAGGGGCAATCGCAATGCCTTGCATCTAAACACTGCCTTCTTCAGAACAGTAAAGTCACGTGGACTCAGGGCCAAAAACGACCTCGCCGAGAGAAAATCGAGCTCAAATCTACCATTTAAGTGTTATAAAGGTAAAAAGAAAAAATAAATAAGTAAATATGGTGCATTACTGAGCAACAACACAAATAAATAGAAAATAAATGGTGAGAAATTGAGGCCTAGAAAAAAATTAAGTGACTTTTACAGGTGACTTCACCAGATAATGACTGGGAACGCCTGAAATGAATGAACTTCCAAAAGTCTCTGCATGAGGATTCATATATGTGTTGTGAATATTATCAACTTAATTCTGGGTGATGGGGGAAGCAAGTTAGAAAGAGATGAATAATGCACCATCTTACATTTTAGCAAAGTCAGAGCTCGGAACTCTCACCTCTTTTCTACCTGCTCTGGCTGATCCACCCCTGCAGGGCTGAGTGGCACTTACTAGTCTCATTCAAATTCACCGTTAAATTTTCTAAAACCCCACTCTTAAAGGCATTCTTCTAGTCACCTTAGGATGTGAGAATAGACAGTTAGGACGTCTTTGTTAATCACGGTTTGGAAGTGTGTAAAGAATACAGAATAAAAGAGTATCCACAGATTTCTGGATGTCACAACAACGCTTCCTTAAAAAATTCACAGCTCCTCACTGGAGCACATTAGTAAACCCAGCCACCAGAAAATGCTTATTAAATATAGGGCCAATATGCAGAAGCACCACCTATCAATCTTTATTTTCAACTCCTTGCCCTCTGATTTCATTTTGACAGCCTTGGACAGCCGGTAATAACCATGTGATGTGCGTCTCCAGGCAGCCAGAGCTTTAGTAATTTCAGAAATCGGACACAAGGTCATCAGGCAGGCTATTCTGCAGGAGCAAACGCTGTGGCTACGCCTTCAGGAAGCCAACTTACAAAAAGGCCTTGAGTTCTGACTGGACAGGAATCCTGCTGAGCCTCGAATGCTACCAAATTCAGAAAGGAGGTGGGGAAGTTAGGACAACTTGAAAAACAGATTAAAATCCTAAAATATTTCTGTATTGAAGATGTGTGAAAGACGACATGAGCGGAGCCATATCAAAACAGAGCAAGGCAGCAGATTCAGAGGCATCGCCTCGCACATCTTGTTTTCCTTATCTTCCAAACTGGATCAGAACACCAGCATTCCAAGAAGTCAGTAGGGGCAAGAATATCCTGTCTGTAAGGAAACTCAACCTTGCTGACGACCGGATTGCGAACCAACCTATCAAGTACAAACCTAGCCTTCCCTCATCCAGCACCAGTGAACTCTTCCTTAACACAACTCACCTCATCCCTTTTTCCCATAAAACCCTGAACCCTCTCCTATAATGGCACACTATTTGGGTTTCTACCTGAATCTGTGCTCCCTGAATTACAATTCTTTGACCCCAAATAAACGCTTTGCCTCTTGAACTGGTTTCTGTTTTTGCAGGTTTACAAAGAGCATTTTAACTTAAAAAAAAAATTATGTCAATTTCTTCTTCCAGGAAAATGCAGGAGTACTTCTTCCTATTCCCCTAGAAAAGTACAGCTAAAAATCCCGGACAAAATATATACACAACAAAAAACAGAGAGATTCTGAATGGTGGAGAGAAGAGGCAGACGGGCTAGGGACTTTGGGACCAAGGAGCAATACAAGGGTGAGTCTTGAGTTTTCCTTCTGCCTCATGGATCCCAGACTTTGAGCTGAAGCAGCTACAACTGAGAAATGCCAATGGATGCAGACAAAAAAACAACAGAAGCCTGCTCTCTCGAGTGAAAGGCAGGAAAGGGGCAGCTGAGCAGGACAACAGACAATGGCTGCTCCACTCCAGCTAAAATACACGGAATAAAATGGTGTCCCCACCCCACCCGTGCAGGCAAAGGCCAAGCCAGGAGCCAAGACTTCCATGCACACAGGCTGGAACGAGACGCCCAACACCCTGCTGGATGTTGTCAAGGAAGGTCAAGTGGGGGGCGGAGATGTTCTTACCCTCGGCTGGCAAAGACTCCCCAGCCCCGCCTGGAGGGATCAATGGAGACCACATGGGGAGTCTGGATCACAGACCTAAACGTAAAGTGTAAAACTATAAACGCTTTAGATAAAAATAGGGGAAAATCTTTGATATCCAGGATTAGGCAAAGAGTTCAGAGACTTGACACCTAAAGTACAATCCATAAAAGGAAAATTTGATAAATTGGACCTCACCAAAATTTAAAACTTTTGCACTGCAAAAACCCCTATTAAGAGGAGGAAAGGACAACGTACAGAATGAGTGAAGAATTTGAAAACCACATATCCAACAAAGGGTGAGTATCTAGAATATATGGAGAACTCTCAAAACTCAACAGTAAAAAAAACAAACAATCCAAGGAGAACATGAGCAAAGGACATGAACAGATATTTTATCCAGGAAGATATATAGATGACAAAGAAGCACATGAAAAGATGTTCAACATCATTATCCATTATGGAAATGCACTTCAAACCACAATGAGACATCAATTCACACCAAGAAAATGGCTAAAATAAAAAACAGTGACAACAACAAATGATGAGGATGCAGAGAAACTCATCTCTCATCTTTGCTGGTGGGAATGCAAATGGTGCAGCCACTCTGGAAAATAGTTTGGCAGGTTCTTAAAACACTAACCATGCAACTACTGTACAATGCAGTAACTGAACTCTTGGGCATTTAACCCAGAGAAGTGAAGATTTATGTTCACATGAAAGCTGTACACAAACATTTTTAGTAGTTTTATTAATAATAGCCCCAAACTGGAACCAACTCTAAGGTCCTTCAATGGCTGAGTAGTTAAACAAACTGTGGTGCATTGATAACATGGAACGACACTCACTAATAAAAAGGAACAAACTATTGATGCACACAACTAGACAGATTGCCAGAGAATTATGTGAGTGAAAAAAACCCAGTCCCAAAAGGTTACATACCATATGATTTCATTTATATAACATTCCTGAAAGGAGAAAATTATAGAGGTGGAGCACAGAGGAGTGGTTCCCAGGGGTTAGGAAGGAGTGGGTGGGAGGGAAGTAGGCGTGGCTATAAAAGGACAATGTGAGAGGTCCTTGGGGTGATGGACATGGTCTGCATCTGGACTGTATCGAAGACAATTCCGGGATGTGGTCTTGTACTGTAATTTTACAAGATGTTACCATTGGGGAAGATTGGGTGAAGGGTTTTTCCGTATTATTTCTTGTAACTGCATCTCAAAACGAAAAGTTCAACTTTAAAAAACTATTATGTCAAAATATCTGATGTAGCAAATGGCAAAACAAGATAACTTGAAAATCTCCTGCTGAAAACACTAAGAATTTGTGGGCAAAATATCATAGTAACCTTTAAATGTGTACCTGAGTTCTGAAGAAAGAGAGGAAAATCTTAAGATGCCTGGAGCAAAAAGAGAACTAGAAACCAGGGAAGTAAACACATGAGCTAATGCTTCAGGTGCCTGGGGAAGTGAGGACGTGGGTCTTGAATACCAAGCATCTGGGACTGTGACACAGCTGAAAGTCCATGTGGGCACGGAGACAAGGCCAAGGGCCCTGAGAAGATGCAACCAAGGAGATAATGTGTGAATGGAAAGCTGCTATGTGAGGAACCCACACTGCATGAAGTAATGCATAGAAGGACAAGGGAATATGAAACAGAGATTAAGAGACAGGGAGGATTAAATGAGAGGCTCCAGAATAAGTCCCCTTTTTTTTAAGATTGGTACCTGAGCTAACATCTCTTGCCAATCTTCTTTTCTTCTTCTTCTTCTTCTCCCCAAAGTCCCCCAGTGCATAGTTGTATATTCTAGTTGTAGGTCCTTCTAGTTGTGTTGTGGGACACCACCTCAGCATGGCTTGATGAGCGGTGCTAGGTCCATGTCCAGGATCTGAACCAGTGAAAGCCCGGGCTGCTGAAGCAGAGTGCACGAACTTAACCACTTGGCCACAGGGCCTGCCCCTCCAGCATAAGTCTTAAATGAGCTCCTACAGCAACATTTGGAAAGAAGACGGTTTGCTAGTTCTCCGGGACTGAACAAAGAAATAAATCTTCTGGCGCAAAATTCTCCTGATTAAGACGAAGAAAAAAGTAAATCCACACATAGACACATCATAGTGAAAATTCCAAACACCGAAGCAAACGTAAGATCCTAAAAGCAAATGCTGAGAAAAGGCAGATTGTCTATAATACAACAACTACACTGAGAGCTGTGAGGCCCACGTCCAGCTGAACAGGAACTCAAGTGAGAAGGAAAAGTATCACATTTCTAGGTTATAGAGTGTGTCAGTCAGCTGAGGATGCTGTAACAAAATGCCACAGACCAGGTGGCTTAAAAACAAGCATCTCTTTCTCATAGTTCTGGAGGCCAGCAAGTCCCAGACCAAGGCAGCGGCTGATTCGGTTTCTGGTGAAAACTCCCTTCCTGGCTCAGATGGAGTCTTCTTGCTGAGTCCCCACGTGGTGGAGAGAGGGAGAGCTTTGTTCTCTCTTTCTCTACTTGTAGGGACACAGATCCCATCATGGGGCCCCACCCTCACGACCTCACCTAACCCCAACCACCTCCCAAAGGCCCCACCTCCAAATACCATCACCTTGGGTGTGAGGGCTTCACCGTAGGAATTGGAGGAGACACGATTCGGACGATGCATTCTTCCCCTGGCCCCCCAATCCATGTCCTTCTCACATTCATTCCATCCTCAAAAGTCTAAACTCCTTCCAGCAAAGTCCAAAGTCTCATCTAAACATCATCGAAACCAGAAAGGGGTGAGACTCGAAGTACCTCCCTCCTGAGGCAAATTCCCCTCCAGCTGGGAGCCTGTGAAACCAGACAAGTTATGTGCTTCCAAAATACAACAGTGGGACAGGCATAGGAGAGACACTCCCAACCCGAAAGGAGAAATTAGAAAGAAGGAAAGGATGATGGGTCCAAGGGATGTCCAAAAGCTAGCAAGGCGAATTCCGTCAGACCCTGAGGCTCGAGCGTAGTCCTCTTTGGTTTGATGTTCTGCCTTCTGGGCCCACTCGCACAGTCCTGCCCCTGCAGTCCCACTGGAGGATGTCCTGCCCCAAGCCTCTGGGTGGCCCACCCTCACAGCCTAAAATAAACTTAACAGTTAAAAGACTAACCTTTCAGGTTGGATTAAAAAACAAAAGCTAATTGCTTCTGTTTAGAAGAGACATCCCAAAGCATAACGGACAGGGAAAACAGAAAGTAAAGTAATGAAAAAGGATACAGCAAGACAATGCTGAACCAAAAAAAGCTGATTAACTATTAATCTGAAATGAACTGTGTTTTAAAGCAGTAGAGCATCGTGTCCACGAGCAGAGGCCCTGGAGCCAGAGTGCCCGCATGTGACCTGGGGCATGCTGCTTAAACTTCACGCACCTCGGTTTTCTCATCTGTAAAACGGAGATAAAAGTACCTGCCTTAATTGTAATGATAACTTAGTGAATTGATATATATAAAGCACTTATAATAATGCCTGATATAGTAGGCAACATATATGTATGAGCTGCCATTATGTTACTATTATTAATAACAATAAATTAAGGATTAGAAGGGTCAGTGGCTAATGATAAAGACCATAATTCATCAGAAAGATGTAACAATCTGGAGATAGAAAGATGATAGAAAATAATAAGCATTATATATTAAATTATAATCTAAGATATATGACACAAATATTGACAATTTTTAGGAGACATTTACCATCATAATACATTTTTAACCACTTCTGTCATAGATCAATCAAAAACATTAGCATATTCTTATAAAAAGTAAATAACCTCAATCTAATCATGAGAAAACATAAGCCAAAATTTAGGGACTGTATTAATTTCTAAGGGCTATTGTAACAAAGTACCACAAACTGGTGTCTTAAAGCAACAGAAATGTATTCTTTCATAGCTTTAGAGGCCAGAAGTTCAAAACCAGGGTGTAGCAGGGCCACGCTCCCTCTGACGGCTCCAGGGAAGAGGGCTTCCCTACTGCCTTCTGCTCCTGGTAGCTCCCAGCAATCCTTGACAGCTCCAGCCTCTGCCTCCGTCAGCACGTGGTCCTCTGCCTTCTGTATGTGTCTGTGTCTGTGTCTGTGTCCAAATTTCTCCCTTCTTAGAGGGACACCAGTCATTGCATCAAGGCCCATTCTGATCCAGGAGGACATCTTAACTAATCGCATCTGCAAAGACCCTATTTCCAAATAAGCTGACATTCAGAGGTTCTGGGTGGATATGAATTTTTGGAGAACACTTTTTAACCCAACACAGGGAAATCCTACAAAATCACTGGCCAGTACCCTTCAAAAGCCTCAAGATCATGAATGAAAAAGAAAGACTCCAGCTCTCCCACAGGTTAGAGAAGAGAAAGGACACATGGAAACTCATTCCACGTAGACTCTTAGGCCAAACATCAGCCCACAAAAGGACATCGGTGGGACCACGGAGAAAATCTGAACAAGGTCTGCAGAGTACCTAACAATGTGAGTTTCTTGGTTTCCATCATTGTACTCTGGTCATGTAAGTCTTCACGTTACGGGGAGCTGGGTGACAGGTATACAAGAACTTTCTGAATGTTTTTCAACTTTCCTGTAATCTAAATGTATTTCAGATAAAAAGTTTAAAAAGTTAGTGTGGTTGTAAGAAGCTTTCATGTAATAGACATAAAAAACCCCGCTGCACCCAATAATTAGGGAATGCGCAGTCTTTTCATGCACACTAAAAACACTTATAAAATCACCCATGTACCAGATCACAAAGCAATTTCCAACAAATACCCAAGAACTGGTATCAAACTGAGCATATCCAGCACACAGCTACAGAACTAGAAATCTATGACAAAAAGGTGACCACAACCCACCCCAGATGTTG
The DNA here is from genome assembly GCF_021613505.1 of Equus quagga. Lineage (NCBI taxonomy): Eukaryota > Metazoa > Chordata > Mammalia > Perissodactyla > Equidae > Equus > Equus quagga. The sequence continues at coordinate 2,889,219 of NC_060275.1, forward strand.
GGAAACCAAACATAAATACACACTTTCACACACACACACACAAAATATGAGTGAGAGAACAAATCATAGAGGGAATTTTAGAATATTTTCAATGAACAAAAATGAAAGCCCTTGTGCGATGATGCTAGGCTGAAAGAGACCTATAATCTCCATACATATGTTAGAGGATGGAGCTGTGTCCAATCAAGAAGACTGATAAAGAAGAAAGAAAAACCAAGGAGGAGTATCCGAGGAAGTTTGCTGCAGCACAGTCTCTAACATTAGAGAGTGGAAACAACCTTCCAGCCCTCAGCAAGGGAAGAGAGAGCCTGAGATTTGTCCCCACAGCAGCATACACAGAAGTGGTTAAAATGGATGAACTGGAGCGACATGTACATTGCAGACAAATCTCAAAAACAAAGTGTGAAACGGAAAAGCAAGCTGCATAAAGATGCATGTAGTTTAATACTATTTATGTGTTTTAAACACAGAAAATATCTGAAAATGCAAAATATATGTTATTTACATGCACGTGTCATAAAAGTACAAAAGCTTGCATGGGAGGGATAGACAGGAACCTCAGGAAACTGGTTATTCCCGAGAGAACAGAATGGGAGAAGAAATGAAGGGACTTTAACTTTACCTTGTTGTTACAGTTTTTAAAAAAGAGTAGAGACACCTGAAGCAAGTTCACAAAATTGCTCACATCTGTTTCATCTTCGTGGGAGACACAGATGTATATTATATTATTTTGTCTCCTTTTCTGTAGGTTTAAAAGCTTTCATGATTAAGATAAAGTAAACTACTAGTCAATATTTGTGGTTATCATTTTAAATCTCTTTCAAACATCAGAGCATTATTTTATACTTCAGAAAATATCTTTATATGCTGGCTTTGAGTCAAGTTCCTAGAATCTAACCGAACTTCAACATGACTTATTTGGACAATGGTTAGGCTTTCCAAAGCTCCCTCACCTGGTGTGACATAGTCAGGCAGGCTGGAATTACACCAACCAGTCACCACTTCCCATTGAATACGTCTCCCAAAAATAAACCACTCCTCTTCATGCCCGCTGCTACTGTCCTCAGTGGCACATCCTCACCTCAAGTCAATGACACTTAAAAGATGTCTCCTTCTTGGGGCTGGCCCAGTGGCCTAGTGCTTAAGTTCACGTGCTCCACTTCAGTGGCCTGGGGATCCCGGGTGTGGACCTACACACTGCTCATCAAGCCATGTTGTGGAGGCATCCCACATACAAAACAGAGGGAGATTGGCACAAATGTTAGCTCAGTGAAAATCTCCCTCAAACAAAAAGAGGAAGATTGGTAACAGATGTTAGCTCAGGCCTATCTTACTCATCAAAAATAAAAGTCTCCTTCTAGTCTGCTTCTAGCTTGCCTTGAGCTGGTCCTCCTGGGGCAGCCAGAGAATCTTTGCAAGACACAAGATTCCTCTTGGAGTGGATGCTGAGGCTCCAGCCACCTCATGCTTCCTCCCCTTCTACTACTTGCAATAAATTCCCTTTCTGACTTCTTTATTTTGTATTTGTTTATTTTGCTTGAGCTAACTAGAACCCGTTGTTGATGCTTGTTGCACATGTTACATTCTTATGGTTGCCATAACAAAGTGCCACAACCTTGGCGACTTCAACAACAGAAATTTATCATCTCACAGTCCTGGAGGCCAGAAGCCTGAAATCAAAGAGTCAGTGTGGTTGGTTCCTTCTTGGGGCTTCTGAAGGAGAATCTGGTACCTCTCCATCCCCCAGTTTCCATGGTTCCCAGCAATCCCAGCCCTTCCTTGTCTTGTGGGGCTGCGTCACTGCAACCTCTACCTCCATCTTCACATGGACTTCTCTCTCTATATCTCTATGTCCAAAGTCCCTCTTTTCATAAGAACACCAGTCATTGGATTAGCGCTAACCCAAGTCCAGCACGACCTCATCTTAACTGGATTATGTCTACAAAGACCTCATTTCCAAATAAAGTCACATTCACAGAGACAGAAGTTAGGACTTGAACATACCTTTGTTGGGGGGTGACTATTCAACCCACAACATAGACAAAATGACCTCAACTAATAAAAAATAAAATTTTTAGGCTTGGGGCCAGCCCTGTGGCTGAGTAGTTAAGTTCATGCACTCTATTTCAGCAGCCTGGGGTTCACCAGTTAGGATCCTGGGCACAGACCTACACACCGCTCATCAAGCCATGCTGTGGCAGCATCCCACATAGAGGAACTAGAATGACTCACAACTGGGATATACAACTAAGTAATGGGGCTTTGGGGAGAAAAAAAAAAAAAAGAGGAAGACTGGCAACAGATGTTAGCTCAGGGCCAATCTCTCTCACCGAAAAGTACACCCTAAAAAAAGAAAAGGGTGAAAATAAATTAATTATCTCACACCATACACAAAAATAAACTCAAAATAGATCAAAGACTTGAAGATAAGTTCTGAAACCATAAAACTCCTGGAAGATAATATAGGTCGTACTCTCTTTAACATTGAACTTAAAAGGATCTTTTCGAATACCATGTCTTCTCAGAGAAGGGAAACAAAAAATAAAAAAGTGGGAGTTCATCAGACTAATGAGCTTCTGCAAGGCAAAAGAAACTAGGATCAAAAGCAAAAGACAACCCACTAATTGGGAGAAAATTTTTGAAAATCATATATCCGATAAGGGGTTAATCTCCATAATATATAAGGAGCTCACACAACTGAACAACAAAAAAAAACAAACAGCCTGATCAAAAAATGGGCAGAGGGTGTGAACAGACATTTTTCCAAAGAAGATCGACAGATGGCCAACAAACACATGAAAAGATGTTCAACATCACTAATCCTCGGGGAAATGCAAATCAAAACTACACTAAGATATCACCTTACACCCATTAGAATGGTTATAATTACTAACAAATGTTGGAGAGGATGTGGAGAAAAAGGGCCTTCACGCACTGCCAGTGGGAATGCAAACTGGTGCAGCCACTATGGAAAACAGTATGGAGATTCCTCAAAAAACTAAAAATAGAACTACCATATGCCCCAGCTATCCCACTACTTGGTGTCTACCCAAACAACTTGAAATCAACAATCCAAAGTAACATATGCACCCCTGTGTTCACTGCAGCACTACTCACAATAGCCAAGACATGGAAACAATCCAAGTGCCCATCGACTGATGACTGGATAAAGAAGATGTAGTATACATACACAATGGAATACTACTCAGCCAGAAAAAAGACAAATTCATCCCATTTGCAACAACATGGAAAGAGCTGGAGGGAATTATACCAAGCGAAATAAGCCAGACTGAGAAAGACAAACACCAGATGATCTCACTCATATGTGGAATATGAACAAACACATAGACAAAGAGAACAGTTCAGTGGTTACCAGGGGAAGGGCTGGGGGGGGGGGGGGGGGGGACAGGGGGGGAAGAGGGGCACTTATGTGGTGACAGACAAGAAATAATGTACAACTGAAATCTCACATTGATGTAATCTCTTATGAACTCAAATTTTTAAAAAGTTAAAAATTAAAATAATTAATTAATTTAATTTAATTTTGTATTCAGTAAATAAACAAAATTAAAAACAGATCCTGTCACTCCCAGGTTAAATTCTTCAGAGGCTCCACTGCCCTGGGGTGGAATTCACACCTCTCAGGATGGCGTGTGGGGCCTTCCATGACTTGAGCTGGCCCTTCCTCCTGCCACCGGCTCTCCCAGCGCTCACTCCCTCCACCTGAGATGCTCATTCTCCTTTCCATTCCCGTCCTGCAACGCGGACCACCCCTACCAATATTTTGGGTGACTCTAAAATCAGGAGAATATTTTTTTACAAATGTGATGGCGTTTATACCTATGAAAATGTGTCCTCTCTCACAACTGTCACCTTGGGAAGTTACACACCTGAACCTTTTGACGTTACATGCTTAGAACATTGCTGAAAACATTTTGAATCTTCTTCTTTAGAACTGTCTTCAAAACAGCTAAAGATAAAGTCATATCATTTTAAATCAAAATAGCACCAATGCCTCATCAGTCTTGCCTGTCCCTCAAAAGGCAAAGATTTGCCAAGAATCATTGGAAGATTAGATATCACAACTGATAATATTGTTAAAAAGAGTGAAATCCCCACAAACCAAGTAAAAAGACAAACAGAACCATTTTTCCCAACTCGTATCACATGTGGCTGATTTCCCAAACGTAGAATCTTTACAAAGCATTAAGAAAAAGGCTAGTAAACTCGTAGGAAGAAAAAAATGGCTAAAGGCCACAAACACATAATTCATGTAAAAGGAACAGACAGTATGAAAGAAGCTCAACTCACAATAATAAAACTACACTGAGAGAACTTGTCTTCACCTCTCAGATCAGCACGTCAGAAAAGTTTAATACACTGGGGGACAGATTAAGAAGCCAATATGGCACTACTTATCAATATAATGTACATACCATTGGATCACAAACTGGCCCCCATACATGGAGCACAAGGAGAGACTGAAGAAACAGGCAGATCACTCCGGGTTGGGGGGTGACAGTTTAATGAGCAAGGGCGCTTACACACAAAGCTTGTCTTGGGTGCCACAAGACAAGTAGATGCCAGCGCTGGCCCACCAGATTCTTCGAAGTTCGTATAGAGGCCTTAACGGGGTTCAGTCACCGATACCGTCCAGGTGGTCTCAACACCACATTGCTCTCTCAAGGCTGAGTCCTTGAGATGTCTCTTGGTGTGGGAACCAGAGGCAGAATGTGCATTCCAAAGACAGGGGGTCGGGGTCAGGAGCCTCCAATTGCCCGAATCCAGCTCAAGGTTCAACTGGTGGTCATGTCCTCTCTATGACCTCCAGAACAAAACTTGGACCCAGCAACTACCCCTACAGATATGTTTACATGTGTGTAAAATGACACAGGTGCAAGGTATTTCTTTGCAGCATTATTTGTTACAAAAGATTGGAAATAACATAAGTGCCTCTCACTATGGGACTGGGTAAGTAAATCACGATACATTCATAAAACAAAATTCTATGCAGATGTTGAGAAATGAGCATATTCCTCAAGTACTAATATATTGCTAGGTGTTAAAAAACATTGTGTGGAACATCTTATAAACTGTATTAGGTATATTAACTTTATGTAATGTAACGCCATAAGGGTTAAGAAGCAGGAGAGAATGTATACATATGCATGTATATATATACACATGTGTATATATATATACAGCCATGGCAATGGGTTTGCTTCTGTATGCATAACATGTTTCTGGAAGGATATGCCAGAAACTGATAGTACGGTTGTCCTGGGGGCACTTAAGGCCGGGATGCATAATGAGGGATTGTGCTTCAGAATCTGAGAGCCCACGAACACTAAGTTAGCACTATTGGCAGGCACAGTCTTTGCCAACATCATATTCTGGAGCTTTATATTGTATGACTCAGACCATATTTTAGGCAGGCTTCTCAAACGATGAGTTATAAAAATATTTCAAACAATTTCACAACTTTTTGAATATTTAAATAACCTCCCTGAGTGACGATAAAGATGATATCTATAATTTTTACTTTACTTTTGAAAAAATTGCTCATGTTACTTTAATCTCCCCCTGTATAAATATATACATCACTGACGTGGAGGAAGTCTTGGTTCTCCCATTGTTTATTTGGCATCCAATTGTCAATTTTAAAAAAATGACTATGATAATATCTTTCACTTTATTTCTCATAATGATAGAATAAATCTCAAAAAGATTGAAAAATATAACCACTAACCATGACCTCATGCTTTTTAAATTACCCAAAGATTCAGAAATATTTTACAATATGATACTTTTTTGTGTGATTCCTACTTTTTGTGGTTTTCTGTCTATATTCTAAATTCAGTACTGTAGGCAACACATTCTTACAAATCATTTTCCAAATCATTAACTCAAATATATTACATTATTTCATTCAACAAATATTTATGGGGTATTTGCAACATGCTACACAAAATGAAGACTCTCTTAGACCCGCCCTCTTAAAAATGACAATGAAGAAAGAGAAATATAAATAAAGAAATAAGACTAACATAAAAATTCTAAATAGTAACGCAACCTCACAGTGGTCTTGATTATGGAAAACACTTTCCCATTCTTCATTTTTTTAAAAATTTCCCTAGTTCATGTGTGATGGGTTTCCAGGCATTTTCAGACTGATTAAGGATGGAAAGGGTGCAAGAATCAGAAATCCACTCAGATTAGCTCAAGTTAAACTAGGTTTTCTGAATAGACACAGAGGAACTACCTAGAAGCAAAGTGTGTAATATAGTTGGACACCATGGGAAGTGGACATTTCTTTCTTTTTTTTTTTTTTTTTTTGCTGGAAAAGATTTGCTCTGAGCTAACATCTGTTGTCAATCTTCCTCTCTCTTTTTTTTTCTCCCCAAAGCCCCAGTACATAGTTGTATATTCTTGTTGTAATTCCTTCTAGTTCTATATGAGCCACTGCCACAACGTGGCTACTGGCAGACAGGGGGTGTGGTTCTGTGCCCTGGAACTAAACCCAGGTCACTGAAGCAGAGTGCACCAAACTTTAGCCACTAGGCCATCAGGGATGGCTCAGAAGTGGACATTTCTTGACCACGTGTCTCTCTTTTCTTCCAACCCTGTCCTCTCCAACCCTTCTTGATCTCTCATCTCTACCCCTCTCCTCTCTGCAGGCTGGCTTTCTCTACCAGTTCTTAATTTCAGCTTTCATTTGCCATCGCTCCACTATGGTGCCATCTCTACATGGCACCTTCCCTGGCCAGCGCCCTTCATGATGAGATTATATTCAATGAGAGAGACCGAGAGGGAATTTGGCTCCACCTAGACAGGGATGAGCTACTCCTGGGAGAAGGGCCCCTCCTACCCCCAAGCTCTCAGCCAAGGTCAGCAAGCTGAGGTACTGGGTGCATTTCAGGTGCTGTGGATGGGGAGGCAGGTGAGAAGGGAGACGGGGCACCGCACGCGAGTCAATGGATGTATCTTCTACAAAACTCAAGGTATCCAGAAGGAGTAGTCCAGAAAATGATATTTGCTTCAATAGTGTATGTAGCTATTTAAGATATTACATACTTCCTGCAAAGATGACCTCATATTACCCCACTCAGGACTTTTTAATGGCTAGCAGTTATCCTCAGCGTAAATCTCAAGAGTTCTAAACTGTAATGCTCTTCCCTCTCCTCACCTATCCAGCCTAAAGATAGTCCCCTCTCCCTCTCCATACTGCCCCTCTCTTCTGGACCTTTCTATATCCTGTAGCCATTCTTTGAATCATTAGCACTTTGTGTTATATATTAATACTGAAATATTTATTTTTTTAATTTTTTTTTTTTTTGAGGAAGATTAGCCCTGAGCTAACTTCTGCTGCCAATCCTCCTCTTGTTGCTGAGGAAGACTGGCCCTGAGCTAACATCCGTGCCCATCTTCCTCTACTTTATATGTGGGACACCTGCCACAGCATGGCTTGATAAGCAGTGCCATGTCCGCACCCGGGATCCGAACCGGCGAACCCCAGACCGCTGAAGCAAAACGTGCGCACTTAACCACTGCACCACCAGGCTGGCCCCTGAAATACTTATTTCTGATTTTATGTTTTCAAAAACATTTTCAGTCAGGTCTATTTTGGATAAAACTAGGAGGTAGGAAAAAGATGGCATGCAGTGCGCTGGCTCTCAGATTAAGCTGCCTCCATGCTGACACACCCACTGACAGCTTGGTTCGCTCATGGTCTTTCCTCCATCCTCATGAAATCGGATTAGGGAAGACCAGGAATGCATTCATCCAAAATGAAAACGGTGCATAGCTTCCATTTCAGTTACCTCTCCCAGTGGCATTTGCATTTCATCATGAATTAAAGCTTTAAAATAAAATGATAACGTTATAGTGTTAGAATTTCCATCATCTACCAGTAGAAAATTGATATTATTGGGAAGGCAGGAAAGGACCTTAGTTCAAATGATATTCTGCTTTTGTGTAAGGCTGACCTTGGCTGCACTCTCACTGCCATGAAAATACATATTGCATAGAAGGATAAACTGAATTTTTCATAAAACTGGCTATTATTGCTCTGCCAAGGCAGCACCACAGAGTGACACATCACACACATTGCATATGAATGTCCACAATGGGCCGGAGATGATTAAATAGTTTTTGTAGAACAGTATTTGAAATTTTGCTTTTATCTGTATTTTTTATAATAGTCAGCAGAGAATTGATTGCATCCCTCCGAGAAAAGAATAATTTGGCATTTTAAAGATGTTCAGAGGCACACATTAGCACAGAAAAACCATCTCACTCCAGTGTGTAGGGCATCCACATCCGAAAAGCCCTTTCAAATACTTTATCTTTAGCTCTTCCAAATGCTATTTTTTAAAAGCATCCAGATGTCTGTCCTAAAGGCAATTACTTCCTTAAAGTTCATAAAGAGTTGGAGACAAACAAAAATTACATTTTAACATTTGTCTGCTTGTCTGAGCAATATAAGTTAAACACTAAATTGCACTACAACTCTAAAAGTTGTAAGGAAAAAGGGATTATATATAATTTTAGCCAGTGACATTAGGAAATTCACGTTAGTCAAGGAAGTCTGCACAAATTCCAAAATTTTCTTATGAAACACAGTCAATGCCTTCTGTAGTGGGTAAATTTTATCTGTCTACTTGGCTGGGCTGCTGTACCCAGTTGTTCTATCAAACACTAATCTAGATGTTGCTGTGAAGGTGTTTTGTGGATATGATTAATATCTTCAATGGGTTGACTTTAAGGAGATTACCTTGATAATATGGGCTCACCTCATCCAATCAGTTGGAGGCCTTTGGAGCCAACTTTGAGGTTTATTGGAGAAGAAGGAATTCTGCCTCAAGACTGTGGCACCAGCTTCTGCCTGAGTTTCTAGCCTGCTGGCCTCCCCTACAGATTCCAGACTTACCAGCCCACACAATCATGTGATCCAACTCCTTGAAATAAGTCTCTTTCTAGATGACAGGTAGATAGATGTATAGATAGACATCTCCACCTCCTATTGATTCTGTTTCTCTAGAGATACAGATACACCAGACTGATACACCTTCCCACACCATAAGAGCAATGAATTTACATCCACATCTGATAGTTTTTGCAAAAATAAAAGCCCTGTGAATATGTGTAGATGTATTGTCTTATTGAATCGATTTTTTGTGGCATTAAATCAGCTTTTTCAAACCATAATCCTGGTGCCCTAAATAAACTCCCTGAGTGACTCAAGCAGCCAGAAGAAGTAAGACAGCTTCCAAATTGTCCTTTATTATTTCCAGGATATAAATTTAAAGATCTGATTTGTTGTTGTTATTGGTGCTATATACTTTACTTGGAAAAGTTAGGACCATGCAAATGGAATTCACACATTACAAACACAACACAAAGGCACGAGGTTCACCTTGAGATGCTTTCCTCCATGCTCCTGAGGGGTAATGGGAGAATGCACCTAACGCTCAATCAGCTTTAACTGCGCTTTCCTGCCACCTTGATTCTTATGTATCTGTCTCATTTCCCAATTTAGATCATTGTAAAGTCAGAGGCACCAATGAAAGAGTCTCACTTACTCTTCAGAAGAGCTCTGCTTAATAGCCCCCAATAGCTTCTCTCGAGCTGATCCCTATAAACATTCTAAACGAAAGTGGAAACTGTGGGTCGTCTCCAAGGGGATTAACCCTCCGTTTCCTGGAAGATGGAGGCACAAAATATTCTCATATAGAGGTAAACTGACACATGCGACAAGCGGCTTCTCCATCAACCCCTGCTTCTCATGGAGCTCTCATCTCCATTACTTCCTACAGTGGCATGTTACAAGATATGGTGATTCCTGGGTTAAAATCCATGGAACCTATAATTTTATAAAGGCAAGTTGGAATTATAAATAATTCACTTAAAATGAATAAGGGACCTTTCATTTCAAAAGCATCTTATGGTTTTTTAATTCTCTTTGTAAATCTGGACCTCTGTTGGCTTTGCTCAGAGCAGGGGGCACATCTATTCTGATAGAATGTGAACACAAGCTCACTCTATGAGCCCTCTGACATCCAGTTCAGGTTAATTGATCATTCTAGTAATATTCATTCCCTAATTATTGCCAAAATTACCATGAGTGCATTTACCTATTTTTGGAGTACGTGTTTCATCTGGGACTCTTGGGCAGGTAAGAAGCACAACTATAGACTTTTCATTATTATTATGTAAAGACAGAATGCCATAGTTCTATTTGGTTCTTCAAATTTTTCATTGTGCATTCACACACATTTTCTTATTTAATACTCACAACACTCTATGATTTTACATTACAGATGGGGAAATTGTGCCTTAAAGAGAATGCATGTCTCATCTGACAGGATATGGGACTTCTGTGTAAGGATGTCTCTTGTCCTGAGAACTCTTTCTTCCCCACAGACAGCAGAGAGTGGGTCTGCACAGATGTGTCTTTCTTCTGTTGGGTTTTAAGGGGTTATTCTAGTAACCAGCTCTGCTTTAGTCTCTAGTAACACCTTGAGAATCAGATAGAAGAAATAGGGATGGACCGAGTGAAGGACTAGGGGACTTTCAATCATGAACTCACTATAAGAAATTGATTCCGCAGCAAGGCCACCAGCCAGCCCACAAGTAACCAGTTGGCACTGAGGATGCTGCTCTCCATTCCATGGCGTGGAAAGACAAGCTGAGGCTCTGCTCAGTGGAAAAAGCAGGTTACAAAATAACTACAGCACGATGGCAGTTCTATACATACAGATGGGGTGAAAATGCACACTTTGTCCAAGTAATTTTGTCTCAGAGGTATAATCTGAAGCTTTTTATTTTAAAAAATGGTGTTTTTTTGCATTTTCTAACTTTCAACAATAGACAGGTCATGCTTGAGTAATGTAATGTTTAAGAGACAGTGCAAAGTTACTTCTAGTCAATTGTGGGTAGATGCTCAGCTTGCAAAAGGCCTCCTCAGTCCCGCCTTCGGCTGGCTCTTCCCCAACCCCCTACTCCCCGAGGGGTCAGGGTAGAGAGGGGGCAGGGTCAGCACAGGACACCTGGGCATGAGCAAGAAGGATGCTATCAAGCTTCTTCTCTTCTCCACTTATAAAGCTGCTCCTAATCTGCAAGATGATTATCTTACGAGCACTTCAGGACCCGGGGTGCACCTTCTACTAAGCTGAGAAACCACATTACTGACATTCAGCAGCCTAGAGTGGCTTTGCCTCTGCCAAAGAACCGGCCACCAGTTCCCACCCCGTGTGAAAGATGGTGTTTAGAGATACATAGGTGGGTAGGTAGATAGGTAGAGATAAAATGGGACCAGAAAGTATTTGGAAAGGCAGGGTTCAGCCAACTAAATTCGTCCACTAAGTGATAAAAATTAGCTTCTTTTTAACAAGTGAGAGGCCTTGTCCAATTGGCCTTCGATGTTGTATAATGTCAGAGCGAGTCTGCGTAGGAAAAGGGAAGTGCTGGGCGCTCCTTCTCCTATTCCATCCGGAGTTAACATGGATCCGTGGGCCCCTGGCCCAGCTGAGGTGCGCCGTCAGCCCAGCAGAGGCCCCGGCTTAGCCAGGGAGGAGTGTGTACTCACCAGGTGCCTCCGGGAGTGAGCTCCCGGCTCTGTGTAATTTCAAACATCATTGGATTCTGAATTCATGAGGAAACACTATGCAATGTTTCAAGGAGAATGTTCAACCTACTTAGGAGAATAAATTTTTAAACACCCCCCCGCCAGTGTTCATTTCACGTGTACACTAGGTAATAAGAAGGGAGCCTTGTCCTCGTTACTCACGCTTAATGGTAATTAGGCCTTTCTATTAAGGCCTCTGTTCGACCATCATTTGTTAGCCCGGTTGTGATTATTCCATGCTCTTTAAACCAAGAGTCTTTACTTTCTTTTACGTATGAAGAGTACCTGGACACATGGCAAACACTGATCGAGTCTTCACTCTGTACCAGGCCCCGCCTGAGCAGCTGACACACACTCTCAGGACTGTCCTACCGATAAGGACAGAACTATTGCCACCACCATTTTACTAGTGAAGAAACTGAGACATGCAGAGGGTGAATAACTCGCCCAAGTTCACACAGCCAGTAAGTGGCAGAGCAAAGGTTGAGCCGAGGCTGCCTGGCTCCCGTGTCCGTGTTTTTATCTACCGTGATAAACCTCTACTCTCTACGTCACAGTGATAGACTCACTCCACATGAGTGTCCTTGGTAAGTGTGAGCCTCACCTCCCCAGGAAGCTGCCACTGCTCCTGGTGGGGCTCACAGCTCTGTCCTCAACTAATTAGAGTAATTCGGTCCTTGCTGGTCCTGGTCATTGTTTCAGAGATGATGGCACAACCTCAGCTGGCCCAACCACGCTGAAGCCCCAGGCTTTTGTTTGAAGATTGCATCTAAGTGAGGGAGGTGCTGCCCGCAGAGACAGCTGCCAGGAAGGAAACTGCCCTGAGGACAGAGAGCTGCCAAGGTGACCAACCTGCCGTCATTGGAGCTGCCACATCAAGCAGCACCTGAAGGCAGCATTGCTTTGAACTCTCCAGTGACATAACGCAATGGAGTCCTTTTATTGCTTAAGTCGCAGTTTACGTTGGTTTTCTTCTACTTGGATCCAATGAATAATTTGGTCCAGGAGTGGGATGGTGTCGTGAAGAGCCTTTTAAAAATGGAATGGCTGAGTTGAAGATGGGGCCATGACTGGCCCTCCTTGACATTTTAAAGATAAACATGTGGCTGAATTGTACATTGGCACTTGCATGAAGTATGGCTGCAGGACCAGCGGGTGGCAGGAAAACTCCAAATGTGGGAGAGAGTGAAGCACTTCAGAAAGGAAATAAGCTTACCTGGGAACTGGCCGCCTTCTGAGGGCAGAGAAGTAAACTATGGCTTGGTGAACAGAAGACCTTTCTCCCTACGGCATGCAACCCAACTTACGGGAGCAGTTCCCCAGCTCCTCCCCCACTCATCCCCTCCAGTCCCCCCCACCCCTGCCCGCCATGCGCTAAGCTCATTATCAGCAGGGGCCCGAAGGGGAAGAAAGTATTTAACCCAAGGGAAGATGGAGGCAGAGGAGTTCTTCGCCTTCAAGCCATTCCCAGGCAGCTCCTCTCCCTACATAGTGCTTCTCTGTGGAAGTTCAGGGTGTCACTCTGGGCAACTCAGGACCAGCTCCTCTGCCCTGAGGCAAAGCTGTTAAACGGAAAAGATGCAGAAGGAGAAGGCCTGTTGGTAGGAGACGGAGTTCCCTCCCTCAATTCTGGGCTCAAACACAGTGACTAGGTAAGAGCTCCAGTCCAGGCTGCTAAGCAACAGATAGGAAACAAATGGGCAGAAGCCTAACTGGTCAAGGACATTGCATTACCAAAGAGACTAAAACTGACCTTAGAGCCCCCTCGCCCTGAGCAAGCACCCAGGCCCTCAAGTATCTCCCATCAGAAAGTGCTTCACATCTTGGTGCTTGGAAGGTATCCCCAGCGCCAATCTCCTGGTGGCTGTGTGGGCCCAGGCCTGTGTGTTGTCCTCCCAGACGGACGACCAGTCAGGAGCCTAGGCCGTTCTGTCCACCATCGAAGGGCCAGTGCTGTGGACCACGGAGCCTCCCACGGCATTTCCTCTCTCCTCTTTTCCCCAGGAGTTTTCATTACAGTTATGCCGTGTTTCCATGTGCCATGGTAATGGGGCAGCCACAGGTCCCCAAACCCTGAGGAGCTGCACCCCAACGTCACCACTCTGAAATCTTTCCCAGGCGAAGGCACGGAGATGCAGGAAGTGGAAAGTCTGCGGGAGAGAGTAAGACCTGCGGATGAGTTAGGTATGAGGGGCACAAAGATTCCCGGGTGCTCCCTATGTCCTGGTGTGGGCCACGGTTGGTCAGTGAGGTCATCCATGAGATTGGGAGAGCTCCGCACAGCAGCCAGAGAGGCAGGGAGGGATAGCAGGTCCCTGTTCTGCCTCTGGCTCCAAGGGCTAATTAGTAATGTCAGACCTGGGGATACAGGATCTGAGGGACATTGAACATTTTTTCAAATCTGGAGTAGAATAGACTGCGTTTCTTTCTGCAAACTTGACCATATCTTGTGCTACCACAGAGACAAAAATCCCTTACGGTCCCCTGTAATGCATGCTTGTTTCCAAGTGTTTTAAGGGCCTGTGGCACGTATCCTTCTGCAAACACAGAAGCAAATTCTATTTTCCTAACCAAAATGAACCTCTGAAATTGTTGCTTTTGGTTGCCATAAGAACAGTTATATTTAAATGTTCGATCCCAGAAACAGTAATACAGATATGCAAATTGAACAACAGTTGTTACCGAACCCAGGTTCGTTTTTCCCTGCCACCCAGAAAGCCAAACACAGAGACAACAAGATTTGCAGCAGGGAGAGGGTTTAATCACAAGGCAGCCATGTGAGGAAATGAGAGCTTGAGTCTCAAACCCACTTCCCTGAAATTAGGGACTCGGGAATATTTATGATGTGGGGGGCAAGTGGTCTGAAGTGTGGAGATAGATGATTGGAGGTGAGGAGAGGTGAGGTAATTGATGATCTGTGCAAACGTAGTCAGACTTCATGCCTTTTCCTAGGACCCAGCTTCACAAAATGGCAGCATTAGCATGATCTGAGGGTGGAGGTTTTAGCCTCCTGACATCAGGTCACTTATCAGACATCTGTGTGGGCCCAGTTGATGAGTTGGTGGTCTCAACCAGCCTGAAGTGGACAAGGGGTTCTAATTCCTGAAAAACAGCTCAAACCCCCATTACCATGGTGACCCAGGCTCCAGGGAGATGTCATCTACAGGAGCCTAGTGGGAGTCAGAGAGCATATTGCCTAAGCAGCACAGTTAACAATGGGCAGGGGAACAAGTAAAAGCTGTAATCAGTAATTGCAAAAGGGAAAATGAAGTTTAGTTCCTAGCTACTTAATCATCAATGGCTAACTGTTTGCTGGTGTCAATCCCCCTATTCTTTGGTCATTCCTCATTCTTGAGGGATTCGGGGCGATGACCAATCTAGCTACTTCCTGCTGAATTGGGGCGTAGATCTGGATTAGAAAGATGAAACTGTTTAGCATTCATTTGGAAATATTCTCCTGTTCCTGGCTTCAGGTTTGACATTTTGCATTATTAAAATTTTTGTACCTTGCTCAACAGTTGTGGAACACTTAAAGGCACATTTTATAATCAAGTATCCAACGAGAAGGATAAGAAGCACAGATAACCCAAATCTTAACAGTCCCTGAAAAAACAGACCTAATCCCAGTGGGCCTCCATCTGATCTGCAGGTGGGGCAGACATCTGGTCTTAGTTGCTGATAGTCCTTTTGTTTTACTGGATATGCATCAGAGACTGGAGCAACAACGTCCTATACCCTGATCTTTCAGTTGTCATTGATGATGGCTATCAGCATAGACTCTCTGCCCAGGGGTCGTCACATTCCTAGGGAACTCAAAAGAACAAGGTTATCAACTTATAGCAGCTGGGAGGGGCAATAAAATCTACAGAGCATGTCTGGGTTAATCAGGGATCATTGAAAGTTACAGCGTGGTTTATTTCCTAGAATATGGCTTCCCTTACATCAACCTTGTGTTGAGCTGGTATCACAATCTGGCTTCCCACATTTTCACCCTTAGTAACAGATACTTTCAGAGGTGGCATCGTCAACGCCAGATAGAGCACACACTTCAGGAACAATTCCTGGGTTCCATCCATCTTGCACAACGTAGCCTGAAGCTTCAAATACAGGATCATTTTCTCATAATTGCTGGTGGTGAGTATTTTGTAAACATACTTGGAGGTGGTATTGCGCCCTGAAGGCTAATGGGACTTGTACAGTCAGATAATCCCTAGTCGCATTTTGCTTTGACTGTGAAGAAATGAAGCCACAGAAACACTGAACACTTGGTCCAAGAAGAGACTCATAAGCATGCAGCCAAAGAGAGACCAGCAGGAGGGGCTTGGGCCCTAATTTTCAGACCCGTGCAGAGGCCAGTTCCAGGGAGCTGAAGGAGCTTAAGCATCAGGGTCCCTACCATATCCTGTCCCTCACTGCACACTCATACTCTTGTGTTCTGTTTCTTCAGAAGGGCTCTCAATCTTTGTGAGCTTCAAGCCCCCAAATGCATGCCCTTAAGTATAAGAGAAGATGAAAGGGGGGAAGTTAATTTTAGACATTCTCAGTCCTTCTGGAAGCCCACCAAATGTGAATGTAGGGAATGCCAGAGCCTTCTCTCCAGAAGATTCCCATCAGTGTTCAGATATGCTGTCCTTTCTCTCATCTTAAGAAATAACCATTTATTGACTCCCCTGGCTGTCTTTACTCCCTTTACAGTAAGCTCTCAGAAAGGATGGGGGCTGTCTCCCATTGCTCCAGTCAGGCTGTTGCCCGCGATACTGGTGAGGGTGACCGGGACCCCTGCGCCACTAAGCCCAGTCATCACTCTCAGCTCCGGACATTTCTCCTCCAGACTCCACTCCCCATCTCCTTCTCAGCCTCCTGGGATGGTCCCCTCCTGTCTTCCCTGTCTTCAGGGTGAGGTGGATCATTGGAGCTCTTCTGCTCTCTATCTGTATTCACTCCCTAATGATCTCACCCAGTCTCAAGGCTCTGATGCCAACTGTGGAACAGATGACCCCCTGAAATCGTATCTCCCACCCAGACAACCCCTCTGAATTACACACAAGACCCCATCTCTGCTTGGACACCTAATGGGCACGTCCAAAAGAGACCCTGACCTGCCCCTCCTGGGTGGCAAAGTCATTCTTCCAATTGCTCATACCATAGCGCTGCAGACATCCTGGCCCTCCTCCTTTGCCCTCACCCCACTGTAACCTGTCAACCCATCCTGGATCTACCTGTGTGAACGTCTAGCACCTGGCATCTCTCACATGCACATCACCAGCATCACTGCCACCCTGGACCACAGCAGTCACTCCTAACTGATTTCCTGTTTTTACTTCTCCTAACTCCAGTCTACTCCCAAATCCATCCCACTTAAAGCAAGAAGAAGTGCCTACAGTGAGTATAAGGCCTCAGTGGCATGTCCCAGCCCCAAATCTCTCTACAGTAGATACAAGCTTCTGTGGTATGTCCCAGCCCCGAACATCTCACCTCTTTTCCTGAAATGCTCCCTCTAGTTGTCTCTCCTCCAGCCACAGGGGCTCCTAGGATTCTTTGAATACCCAGGCATGCCCACCTCCCCAGGACCTTTGCACTCGCCATTCACACTTCCTAGAATGCACTCCCCTCCCCCACCGAGACACCCAGGGGCTTGCTCCCTCCTCTCTTCTATGTTAAACTGCAAGCCTTCCTCCCCTGTCAGCACTGGTTATCCCTCTTCCTGCCTTATTTTTCATGTCCCACTGGGTGTCGCTAATCGACACAGGGGCAGGTCCTTATCTGCAGGCAGCCTCTACCTGTGATCTTCCTGTTTGGTATGTCCCCGGTGTGCAGAGCAGTGGGGTAACCATGGGGACAAGGAGGACACCAACAAGATGTGTCGCCGCCCGTCAGAGACCTTGTATCGTGAAGAGAATCCTTAGTGCTGGGCACAGAATCAGGGTGGGAGCCCCTGGACAGGAAGGCTGCGAGAAGGAGGAGGCCGCCCTAGAAGAAGGTGTTTACAACACAGCATCCCACTGCGCCCTAGGAATATGACTGCCAGCGTGTGTGTGTCTCTGAGCAGCCCAGATCCTGCATCTGGGACTCCTCTCACCCTCCCTCCATCAGACCTGCGCCTCGTCCGATGTTCTCTATCTTGGCTAACACCCACTGTCCATCCTGGCAGAAGCCTGAGTGTCCATGAGGCTCCATCCTCTTCCTCAATGCCCCTCCCTCGTCCTCCCTCATCCTCTTCAGTCCTCCCTGTTCCTCCCCAGTCCTCCTCGATCCTCCCCAGTCCTCCTCAGTCCTCCC